>NC_056726.1:1572708105-1572885605 GCF_019279795.1 Protopterus annectens
CATACGCAAACACACATACATGCACACACACGCGCGCACACGCATACGCATGCACATACAACACGCACAGACAATACGCACATACATATACACATGCACAGACAATACGAACATACACACGCACACACAATACGCACACACATATATACGCACACACACACGAACGCACACAAACACAACAGAAACACACGCACACAAACATATGCACACATAAACACGCACACACGCGTACACGCACATAAGTGCACACACACGCTATACGCGCACACACATATACATGCATACACACATACGCACACACAGATACGCAAACACACATACATATACACACAATCGCACACACATACGCACACACGCACGTGCACACATACATATACGCACACATACATACACATACACATGCACACACATATATATGCAGGTTCATGGGTTTAGTGATGGGGTAGAAGAATCCTTTTCGTAATGGAAGGACCAGTGACATTGACAAGAAGATAAGAGGTGTTGGACCAGTTGGGTAAAAAAGTATATCCTGCACTCTATTAGAACCAGTCACTGCAAGATATACAAGATAAAACACCAGAGTAACATTCATAAATAAACTGAAGACATGGCTACCATGACGTCTGATAAGGCCCTTAGAGACAGAATTAGCCAGCTGATTCAAAATGCTTCTACGGGGAAGAAGCATGCAAATGAATATAGATATGATGTCACTGAGAGCACACACATACACGCACACACACATACGTGCACATAGGTGCACACACATATGCACACACAAATAATCACACAGATACGCAAACACACATACGCACGCGCACACACCCATACGCGCGCACGCAGACCCATACGCCCACGCACACACCCATACGCGCGCGCACGCACACCCATACGCAAACACACATACGCAAACACACACACCCATACGCATACACACATACACAAATGCGCACATGCGCACGCATACACATATACGCACGCACACAAACGCATGCACATACGCACACACACATACAAACACACACAAATATATATACATGCACACACACACGTATACACAGATATATATACACACACGCACGCATATCAACATACGCACGCACACACATATGCACGCATTCATACGCATGCACACACACGTGCATATATGCACACACACATATACGCACAGACATACGCACGTGCATATACGCACACACACAAGCAAACACATGCACACACACTGACGCACACATGCGCGCACACACACACCCACGCACACAAACACAAGAACAGAAACACACGCACAAACACTCACACAAACATATGCACGCACACAAGCACGCACAAACACGCACGCAGACGCACACACACACACATACGCACACGTGCATGCGCACACATATGCGCACATATACGCGCGCACACACATACGCGCATACAAATATACGCAAACATACATATACACATACGTGCACACACAAACCCATACGCGCACACACACACACATACGTATACACACACATATATGCATACACATACACGCACACACGCGCACATGTACACACATAGGCGTGCACATACGCGCACACACATACGCATACACACATGTAGGCGCACATACGCATACACACACACATATATGCACACACACGCATACAACACGCACAGACAATACGCACACACACGCACAGACAATACGCACACACATATACACATGCACAGACAATACGAACATACACACACATATATACGCACACAAACGAACGCACACAAACACAAGAACAGAAACACACGCACACAAACATATGCACACACAAACACGTACACGCACATACATAAGTGCACACACACGCTATACATGCATACATACGCACACACAGATACGCAAACACACATACATATACGCACACGCGCGCACACACACGTACGCACACACATACGCACACAATCGCACACACATACGCACGTGCACACATACACATGCACACACATATATATGCAGGTTCATGGGTTTAGTGATGGGGTAGAAGAATCCTTTTCGTAATGGAAGGACCAGTGACATTGACGAGAAGATAAGAGGTGTTGGACCAGTTGGGTAAAAAAGTATATCCTGCACTCTATTAGAACCAGTCACTGCAAGATATACAAGATAAAACACCAGAGTAACATTCATAAATAAACTGAAGACATGGCTACCATGACGTCTGATAAGGCCCTTAGAGACAGAATTAGCCAGCTGATTCAAAATGCTTCTATGGGGAAGAAGCATGTAAATGAATATAGATATGATGTCATTGAGAGCAGGACTGTGTGTGGGGGGCTTAAAGGGACATTATCAAAAATGAAATTTCAGCTACCTGCTTCGGACCGTGATCTAAACATTGCCAATTGCCCTCCCACTTTGTGACATCACTTTTGATATGCTGGGCAAGCCCACCCACGTTATCAGGTTTCTTTAAAAGTTTTCTTTATTCCCTGTCCCAGGTATGCTTTTGTCCGGTAGAATGAAAACTTCTGCTATGTGGTTCCGTGCAGGGTTGCAATCACTGTTATATCCTGCATAGCATCTTTTCCAGACTGAAAGTAACACTTTTAATTATTTACAAATGTAATGTAATTTCAGTTTAAAATATGTGCTGTTGCAGTAGTGTATACTTTAGAAAGGGCAAGAGAGGGAGATACCATTGGAATGTAATGCAGTTTCGTTACTGATGTTGTGTTTACTATTTTTAAGTTAATAGTTCAGTTGATCTTCACTTCAAAAGTACTTTCCTGCTCATTTAATTTTACAAAGTGGTAAGGTGTAGCTACTGCATACTAGAATTTACAGTCTGTGCCGATGTCTAAATGCCGCTTTATAAATGCGGTATCCCACTTTGTAAATGCCGGTTTGTTTGTAAGTGGCAGTATATAATGAAATAACTGAACTTAGTACATGATTTTTCTACCAGAGGAATTAATGAAAATGACTTAATATTGTTAAATAAAGGGCTAGGTTTTATACCTTCCCAGATAAGCAAGATGAGCAATACACTAACTGAACTAAGGTTGTTTGCTAGATCGGTAGCTCTTAAAATGTATTTTAATTCAAGTACAAAGTTTTGTGATGCTGTTAGCAATGTATGTTTGAAAAAGAAGAGTAATTTTACCCCTCCTTTACCTAGCAATGTGGAATGTTTTACTAGAATTTGTGAAGATGATTTTTATAAATATTATACACAGAACAACAAGCATCTTACCAAGAAGAATAGATATTATAATATGACCAGCTCTGAAGTAGTCTCACTTGCTAAATTAAAACAAGATGATATGTTAACAATAAAACCAGCAGACAAAGGAGGTGCTATAATTCTTATGGATACAACTGAATATGAAAGGAATATGTATACATTGTTGAAAGATACTAAAACATATATAGTTATATCCTACACAGAAATATCAAGGATTATACAAAAAGTGCATGATAATATCTATGATCTCCTTATGTGTAGACAAGTAGACAAAGAGCTGTATGAGTTTCTGTTGATTGATTTACCTTTAATACCTTCCATGAAAGGTTTACCGAAAGTACATAAGGGAATCTTTCCACTCCCAATGCGCCCGATTGTTTCAGGAAGGGGATGGGTTACCTGTAATATATCTACATACCTTGAGACTATACTAAGACCTATAGTAGATTCTATTCCCTCTATTTTGAAAGACACACATCATCTTTTAGATGACATACACAGATTTAATGAAAATAATATAAACACTCTGAACAAATGTGTTTTGATAACTCTAGATGTAAAAAACCTCTTCACCAGTATACCTAATGAAGAGGGTCTACAAGCTGTAATGGAAGTTCTTAATTGTAATACAGACTTTGATACTAATGAACAGATTTTAATACACCTTTTGTTGCAAACAGTACTTGAAAATAATGTGTTTATATTTAAAGACAAATATTACTTACAGCAATGGGGAGTAGCCATGGGCACCCCAGTAGCCAACACTTGCGCAAATCTGGTTGTCTTTAATTGGGAAAGGAATCATTTATTTAATGAAACAAGATATATTAACAACATAAAAATGTATAAGAGGTTTGTAGATGATATTTTGATTTTATGGGAAGGCACTATTAATGAATTCAAAATGTTTTTATCAGACTTGGAATCCACCACTCAGTTTCTAAGATTCACCATGGAATGGTCTAACACTAACATTAGTTTTCTTGACATTAACATAACAATGAAAGGAAACAGAATAGAAACCAGCTTATATAGGAAAGCATGTTGGGTGAATAATCTCTTACATTACAATAGTATGCATCCTAGGTATGTGTTCCCAGGAATAGTCAAGAGTCAGTTTATTAGAGCAGGGAGGCTATGTGCAAATGAACAAATACTTAAAGAAGAAATAGACAAGATGGAAGGGTTGTTTTCAGAAAGAGGCTACAACATGAAAATGGTACATGAAATAAGAAAAGAAGTGTTTTCGAAACAGGATCCAATGAATGAAATGACAACAAGATATAAGACATCTCATACTAGTTTTGAAATTAAGGAAAGGATATCTTCCAATAGCAACAACAGAGTGGCATATATGATGCAATATACTAATGATAATTTAGATCTAAAAAATATAATTAAACAGAACTGGAAGCTTTTAATTATAGACGAAACAAGGAATATAGTAGGTGAACATCCGAAATTTCTCTTTAAAAATTCCCCCAATCTAAAAAGATTGTTATGTTTTAAAGAAGGTAAGGGAAATTTAAATAAATGTTTACATCTTAATACCATTGGAACTTTTCCATGTACTAGATGTAGTATGTGCAGATATATTACCGAAGAACAAATATTATAAACATCCCAAAATGGATTTCACATTTAAACCCAAGTTCTACGCCAGCTGTAACTCCATGAATTTGGTATATTTAGCAACGTGCACAAAATGTGAAGCATTCTATGTTGGCTTGACAAAGAGAAAGCTTAAACAAAGAATATACAATCATATATATGAAATAAAGAAAAATAACGACAAGAATGCTTTAGCTAAACATATATCTGAATACAAGGAGCACAGCTTTAAGTTTAGAGTACTACAATTAATAGAATTGAATAGGAGAAGGGGTAATAACATGAACACCTTGGCGAATGTGGAATTATCATGGATTTTAAGATTGGGTGCTCACTTACACCCAGGTCTGAATCAGAGCATTTGCATCAAACCAGTATTAGATAATAGGATATATAAATGAAGCACTCTGTATTGTTTATAAGTATACGTAATTGTATCATTTCATGTTTTTTAGCATTAAGCCTTGTGATATATATTTGTGCTTATATAATGATTTGTAATATATGTAAATATTTCCAATATGACACAATACCCTCATAACAAGCATGCTCTATATATTTTAGCATTTTAAGGGCTGATTTTAACAGTTCATATATGTAAAAATACCTATTCAAAAGAATTATTTATTTATTTATTTATATCTATATTATTTATTTAATATATACAAATTTATATTTAATTGTACATTTCATTATATATATTTTTATGCTTAAATATATAGATATAGATTTTGATAGGCATATATACCATAGGTACATGTTAATCATATAGACATACAGTCCATTGTGACTACTAGTAACATGAAGAATATTGACATTACACAGCATTGATCATGATATATCTTATATTTTATATATACATATGTCTAAGTGAGAATTTGGCATATACACAAAATTTATAAAATATAATATTTTTGATATATTTTTATAATATATTTATTTATTTATTTAGATATATTTATATATATACACACTTATTAACACAGTTTTAACTGAATGGATTTGTTTGTTTGTTTGATTTGACTATTTGATTACTTGCAATATGCTCTATGATAAGACAGAAATCATATATATTTTATATTCTATATTTTATATACTATATTTTTATATGAATATTTTGTATGAATATTTTATATGAACACATATTCCTATCTTTATTCATTGACTATTTACCTATGGATGCATTATATATATGAACAGAAGAAACAAAAAGAGAAGTTAACTAGAGTTGTTTTATACTGCTTTCCTGTGTATAAACTGAATCCAAGCATTGAATCAAGGTGGATCAATTAATTTAATTGAATAATTGCTTAATTAGATGCTTGATTGAACTGTTGCTGAGTATATATATCAGGGTTTTTTGTTCTAATTGTGAAGATCTGAGGAAGCGCACTTTTGGTGCGTGAAAGCGCTTATCCACTATTTTATCGAATAAAGAAGTTTTCTACATCATCTTGAAGTGGTTTAGTTCCTGGTTGCCGAATCCGTCAGTGTTACAAACAACATTTATCCAGTTTGGCACAAGATAACTTCCCCTACCTTTTGATATGTGCCATGGGATATTTTATATCCACCTGATACAACCAACTCAGGCAGATATGGCCTTAGTCTAACATGTCATCAAGAGTGCACCCCCCCCCCTCACCAGTGCTGTATTGCATGGCGTGGGAATAGATCCCACAGCCTTCTGGTCTTCCTTCCCGAACCGAAGGTGCAGATGCTACTTCCTGTGCCACTGACCACTTGTATTCATCGTGACTAAATGCACCAACTCCTTTCTTCATATTTACTTTCCATGAATTAGCTGCTTGCAATGATATATACTCAAGTTAAAAAAAATGATCATACAAAACACATTGGTCTTGGGCAGCCCCCATGAAATCAGTTTGAAAGAGAGCCATTCATGCAACATATATCACTTGACTGAATGAATGACCCTACCTACTGGCTTTTGTCCTTGAGTCACATATCTGAGGCTGTAATTGTTGTGGATGTATGCATGACTGTGCATCTCTTTACAGATATGTGCCAGCAGTAACCCTGCCCCTGCCCAAACACCAGCCAAATGCATTACTTTAAAAAAACATTTCTTCAGGATAGTACTATACAAGGCACTTGGACACATAAGGACACACACAACACTAAACATTTTCCCCTTGCACAGCCCTTATTCTAACCCTAACAAGCAAACATGCACATAGACACACCAACCCCCAAAACTAACCCATTTAGCTACATAAAACACATGTGTAGCTGCTTCACACATGCACAACATAAACTATCCCCTTAGCTAGTAACACTAACCAGCAAACACATTCCTACCCCAAAACCGATCCACTTGCCTGTTTTGGAAAAAAAGATATCTTCTGAGCAACACTCACATTTGGAAAACTGCATGTTCAGTAAAAACACTAAGCAATTCACTTGGTCAAGCAAAGAACATTTTCCCATGTGAACTGCAAACATGTATAGGCACCCTTTTGTTCCTGGTAGACTAAATGCTAATAGGCTGGAAATGTGTAGCAGTGGATTGCCGTGCTAGCAATCATCCAGACACACATCTTCATGCATTTCACAATATTTCTACTTCTGCATTACAGAGCTATATTTTATTTATATACTTAATGCCCTAACTAGGGCTACTAGGCCCCATGTAGGAACTTATGTCTCCCTAGAAGAGAGGGTAGAAGGGGGGAGAAGGGTGGGAAATTAGGACTGCGTCAGTGAATACACTTCAACAACTACATTTATGGTAAGTGTACACAACTGTACTATGTTCTTCATGTTTCACTGTTGCAGTCATCACCTGTGGGAAGATTCCCAAAGCTGAAGAGAGGGGTCTGGTAGGATGTGTAAGAGACCTAGGTAGGGGTCAGCATGCCCTGCAGGACTTCAGAGGTAAACCCTCCGCTAACCTTGGAGAATAGAGATAGGTGGTAATGCTTGTTGAAGGTGTGGACAGAAGTCCAAGTGGCAGTTTCCAGGATGTCCCTGGTGGGGACTCCTCGAAGGAATGCTGTGGAAGTAGTGGCTGCCCTAGTGGAATGAGTTTGAATAGACTTAGGAGGGGGGTTTCCATGCAAGCTGTAGCAGAAATGGATACAGTGTGATATCCACTTGGAAATTGTTTGGAAAAATCTTCCCCTCTGCCATTGGGGTAAAGCTGATCAAAAGTTGGTCTGTCTTCCTGATGGGTTTGGTTCTGTCCAGGTAGTATCTTAGCTGTCTGTGCAAATATAGTGAATGCAGAATTCTTTCCCCTTTGTTTTGAGGGTTAGGAAAGAAGGTGGGTAGATGTATGGCCTGATTGAGGGTCCCATTCGACACCACCTTGGGCATAAAGGAGGGATTAGTCCTAAGGGAGACCATGTCTGCATGGAAGATAATGAAGAGCTTAGTGGCCATCAGTGCCTGAAGTTCTGAAACCCTTCTGGCTGAGATGATCGCCAAGAAGAAAGCAGTCTTCCAGGAGAGGTGTTTTAGTTCTGTTGAAGCAGCAAGTTCAAAGGGTGGTAATGTTAGTTTTTCCAATACATAGTTCATGTCCCACACTGGAGTGGGTGGCCTTCTGGGAGGCCTGATATTAGAAGCTCCTCTGAGGAATTGCTTATTCAAAGGATGGGAGAACAAGGGCTGTTCAGTTTCAAAATGAACTGAACTGAAATGGCTGAGGTGTGAATTTTAATGGATGAAAAGGAGAGCCCACCATTTATTAGGTCCGCTAGGTAGTCCAGGATAAGAGGGATGGAAGGCTGTGAGGTATTGGCACCTTGAGATTGGCACCACAAGCAGAATCTTTTCCATTTGTCTGAGTAAGATTTTCTGGTGTTGGGACTTCTGGCCTCTGTAATATATATGACTTGTTTACTTAACAAGGTCCCCTTGTCTGTCCTTTGGGTATAGCTGTGCGGATAGTTTGAGAGTATGTAGATCTGGGTGCAGCATTATCCCCCTCGCTTGAGTCAGGAGGTCTGAGATCTGGTGAGAGGCTGTTGGGTCAGGTTGCGCAGCAAGGGCTAACAATGCTGTCCGGGCTGATCTGGAGCAATGAGGATAGCTTTTGGTCCCTCCTCCCTTATTTTGAGCAGTACCTTTGGAATAAGAGGCAGAGGAGGTAATGCGTAAATGAAGAGTGTGTTCCAGGGAAAGTTCAGGGCATCCACCTTCGACGTTAGGTGGTGGTACTCCCTGGTACAAAACTTTTTCAGCCAATGGCTGTGGTGAGAAGTGAAAAGATCCACCTCTGTGGTCCCCCAGGCCTGAGTGATTTGTAGAAACATTTTCTTGTGGAGCTGCTTCGTGGGGGTCTAAGAAGTTTCTGCTTAGATAATCTGCCAGGGTGTTGTTGATCCCTGGTATGTATTGGGCTATCAGGTGTTGTCCCATGTAAAAGGCGGTCTGCCAGAGGTTCATGGCTAGTCTTCACAGAGGATAAGATTGGGTCCCTCCCTGTTTGTTGATGTACCACATAACTGTGGTGTTGTCTATTTTTATAAGGAGGTCCCCTGGCGTGAGATGGGGTTTTAAAGATGCTACAGCCTTTTGCACCATCATCATTTCCTTCTGGTTGATGTGTAAAGGAAGGTGCTTGAGGTCCCAAGTGCCTTAGATGCACCTGCTGTCTAGGTGAGCGCCCCAAGCTATGTCTGAAGCATCGGTGGCAATGGTCTGCCCAGTTGGATGGAAGGTGAAGGGAAGACCCTTGTTCTAAGCACAGGCCTCTGCCCACCAGAGAAACTTGACCCTTATGCAGGGGATAAGGGGGAGAGAGGTCTTTAGAGGATGAGAGTGCTGGCACCAAAGGTTCTTTAGGTACCACTGGATTTTTCTCATGTGAAGCCTGGCAATAGGTATCAGAAGTATACAAGTTGCCATGTATCCCAAAGCTTGCAGGAACTTCCTTGCAGTGAGGTTACTTCTGGAAGCCAGCTGGGTAAAGTGGAGTGGCAGGAAGCTCTGCTTTTCTGGGGATAGGAAGGCCAGTTGGGATGCTGTGTCCAACAGTGCTCCCAAAAAGGTGATCTCCCTGGAGGGGATTTGCTTTGATTTCCTCTCATTGATGGTGTACCCTAAGGAGGTAAGGAGAGTTTGACAAAGAGGAGGTCCTTGAGGAGCTTCTCTTTGCAGTCTGCTTGGAGAGACAGTAGTCCAGATCAGGGTAAATTTGGATATTGTTCTGCCTGCAAAAAGCAATGGCCGGAGCCAAACATTTGGTGAATACCCTGGGAGCAGTAGATAAGCCAAAGGGTAGCACAGAGAACTGTTGTGAGCCTGCCTTGAAGTGAAGGAACTTCCTGCAGGATTCCCTTATTGGGATAGGCAACGTTTAGGTGCATTTAGGTGTAGGGTGACTAGCCAAGCATTTTTTGTCAGCATAGGTAGTAGCTGTTGCAATGTTAGCATTTTGAATTTTGGGACCACCAGAAAGGTGTCAGAGTGGATAGATCCAGGATGGGGTGCCAAGTGCCCTCCTTTCTGGGAACAAGGAATAGTCTGGAATAAAAACTTTTGCCTGTTTGTTCCAAGGGGACAGGTTCCACTGTCCCTTGGGCCGTGAGTGCTTGAACTTGTTTCAATGACTCTGCCCACTGATTTGGAGGTAGGTCTGGGTACCCTCTTAAAGGTGAGAGTTCGCTGAAGGAGAATTTGTATCCCTGAAATATTATTCTTAAGACCCATTGATCCTTTGTTACAGACAACCAATTTACTTTGTAGAGGGAGAGCCTTCCTCCTAACCTTTGGTAGGTGGAAGGGGGACAGAGGGGAGAGAGG
Organism: Protopterus annectens; assembly: GCF_019279795.1. Taxonomy (NCBI): domain Eukaryota; kingdom Metazoa; phylum Chordata; order Ceratodontiformes; family Protopteridae; genus Protopterus; species Protopterus annectens. The sequence continues at coordinate 1,572,718,701 of NC_056726.1, forward strand.
GCATCATTGTGAGTTCTTACTGTAGAGACATGGCTTAGAACTCCCTGCTTTTATGGTCCACTGTTTGGTTCTCTGTTGTCCCCGAGATTGAAGTCTAGCTGGTGTGTCCCTGCATGGTTTACCTTAACCCTGCCTGCTTTGTGCAGGAAAGGGCAGTGTTTTGAGGGGAAATTCCTGCTGAACCTAGGAGATTGTACCTGAAGGAAGTCTTTAACTGTTTGCATAGATTTTGCTTTGTCCTCCATCTTTTTAAGCAACTCATCTGCTTTTACTCCAAACAAGCGGTCCTTATCCAAGGGTATATAGAGTAATTTAGATCTGACATGATCAGGAAGAGGCTGTTCCTTCAAACATGCATGTCTCCTAATGACTGACCCTGCCACTGCTGCCATGCTGGAGGTTTCTAGGGTGTCATATCCACAGTGTAATGAGTGTTTAGCCACCTGAGAACTAGAGTGCAGCAAATCTGCTAACTCTTTAGAATTGGCACAGTCAGGAAAAGCAGAAATCTTTTGTTTAACAGTTCCAAAGTGTGTTGCTGATATTTTAACATGTGTAACTGACAGTTGAGTGCTCTGATAGCTAAAGTTGCAGAGGTGCACACCTTTTTCCCCATCTGTCCAGAGCTCTGGAGTCCTTGTCAGAAGGAATAGGATTTTTTGAAAAACTAGCCTTGGCTCCCTTGAGTCCCTGTGTAATGACCTCTGGGTCTGCAGCAGGATTTCTGTAGAGGCATTTGTGAGAATCCAGCACTCTGTAATACCTGTCAAGTTTCCTGGGGTCAGGGGGGAGGGCATCAGGGGTTAGGTTGGATTCGTGGAAGACATCATCCACCACCTCTAACATTGGAGGGATGGCCAAGGGTCTGTGTTGGGGTAGGTCTAGAAACTATTAGTATTTTATTTGATTGAGGATAGTCCTGGGCTTTCCAGTAGAAATACTCCCCGAGAGTGTGTAGTGTTTCCCCAAAAGAAAGATCCTCAGGGGGAATCAGAATTTATGGATTCTTCTGCATCTGAATCCTCATAAGCAGTTAGAGGTAAAATCGAGTAATCTGTTTCCTCAGAATCTTGTTCTATCAGTATTTCAGGGGAAGAATCTCTTTCTTTTAGAACGAGTGGCCTGACTGTCCCTGATAAGGGTGATAAGATCCTCTACCATTTTTAGTAGCTGAGACTGAGGCAGTGAAGTAGGAGTAAAATGGTGGCCTGAGGTACTTTTTCTTGGAGTGGCCTTGCTCCTAGGCCTGAGAGTATCCATTTTTTGTCTAGATTCGGGTGTGCGAAACACCTCCTCGGAAGCCAGTGCCTGCTTCGCATCTCTGGACCCAACCAAGGCAGAGACAACTGAAGGCTCGGAAGAAAAAGATGATCTCGGCGGCACACCAGACTCCAAAAGGATCTCGGTAGAGGCCTGCGAATGTATCGAATTGGGCATCGGGGAATGTGAAAGCACCTCACTGAATTCTGGAGAATTGACTATCTGCTTTGCGGTAGTATTGTCAGAAGGCTTAGCTTTGTGTGGTCTGTCCCCTTCTTTATCCTTACATTTTTTGGGAATATCCATGGATTGTTGGCTGACTAACGCCATTTCAGAATGTGAGGAAGAGTTACAGAAATACTTGGCTACAATAAGTGCTCTACGGCAAATGGTTAAAGAGGGCGCAGAACTGGCACCAGGGGACGTCGTGGTCTGGGCCTAAACAAGTGATGCAGTAGGAATGGAAGGCTTGGTGTGGCATTTGCTTTCCACAGCTGAAAAAATTGTTTTGGACATCGGTTAGTGCAAGAAAAAGATCCCCAATGGGGTACTTAGCTTTAGTCGTTTTCAGCTTCAATTCAACTCTGGTAGTGACCGACCAGCACACATGTGAACTGCTTCTGCTACGGGCTCCATGGCAGGAAAGACTGATGTAATGGCATCAGCTGCCCTCCTTTATAGCACTAATGACCTGATGTCAGTCAATAAGCGACAGCAGCCGACGCAGAAAAACATTGGCTCTGGTATTCGGGCTGGCCGAGGGCTACCACAGCAGGGAATAACCCACAGGTGATGACTGCAACAGTGAAACACGAATACATGCCAAATGAAGCATTGTTCTCAATTATTGGCCAGATGAGGGTCGAGTACAGGGGACCTCTTTCACTCTTGAGGCAATACCCTTGCTAATGAAGTGAGCAATGTAGAATGCTTTCCTTACCACAGTAGACACATGGTGGCCAAAGTTTAGGCTAGTCAACTTCCGTTCCCAAATCTCTCACTACTGAGTTGTTATGTAGGGTACTATTATTTATATGATAGTCTGCAGGGATGACCAAACGAGATGATAATGCATTTTTTAACATTGAGTTTGAGTCAATGGCTTTGGCACAGGTGACCGAGTTGTGTAAATCTCTTTTGAAGTATATTGACATCATTTGGGGATTCAGTGATTGCACCTAATTTGCAGTCATCAGCCAACTTAGTCAGCCACAGTGGTGCAGCGGTAGCGTTGTTGCCTCACAGCAAGAGGTTCTCCCGTTCGATTCTTGGCGGGGGCGCCTTCTGTGTGGAGTCTGCATGTCTTCCCCATGGTTGAGTGATGTTCGAAAGACATGCGTAGAATGTGCGTGCCTTTGTTGAAGGTTGGGCACCGAGCTGACACCTTAATCTACAGCCAATCATTAGCGGACCGGAGTTTCACTGTGGCAACCCTTAACCGGGAAAAGCCAAAAGAAGAACAGCAAACTTAGCCACAGCCCCTCTGTTTTAGCCTGGAATTCTGAGAAGTATATTCCAAACAACAGAGGGACCCAGCACTGACCCCTGTGGAACCCTACTTCTGACAGGTCTGAAGTCCCCAACTCTGAGCCAGTGTGATCTGTTGGTGAGCCAGTTAGCAACCTACCTGACAACATAAGGGTTGATATTCAACTTGGAGAGTTTATCAATGATGCCCAAATGTGGGACTGTTTCGAAGGCCTTTGCTAAGTCAAGGTAGGCTGTATGCACAAATTTGACTTCATCTGTGGCTCTTCTGACATTTCTGAAAAGTCTACCAGGTTTAACAGGCATGACCTGTCTTTGACAAAACCAAACTGTATTAGATCAAGGGTTTGAAGCTCACCTGTTAGCTGGTTAAGCTTGTGTGTCTGTAGTTTGAGTCACACTTTTAATACTCTTGTCAAGCAGCATATGACAAATGGAAAAAAAAAACTATTTCTTGTAAAATTAGCAATAATGGGTCAGTGAGAAGAATGCTGTTAGGAGCAGCTGTACTGTCACCTTAGTCAAAATACCTCCTGCATGCCAGTATGAGTGTGTGCATGTATATATGTATATATCCACCAATACACCACACATACAGGTGTATGTATGCCTGTATACATACACAGAGACACACACAAACTCAGAGAAATATATATATAAATATAAAATATGTGTGTATGGGTGTGTGTATATATATATATATATATATATATATATATATATATATATACACACACACACACACACACACACACACACACAATGTGTGTATATATATATATATATATATATATATATATATATATATATATATATATATATATATATATATATATATATATATTTATATATATATACACATATATGTGTGTAGACATACACATGGATCTATAAAGACAAAGATATACATCAAATATAAACAAAGCAATACATATGATAAACACATAATGACATGACACCTTCATTTATTAATTTAAATTATCTATTTCCATCTTGATAAGGGGGAAGTGGTTTCATCAACACTGCCATATGAGTCATAAAAGAGACAAGTTTGAGAAAAATTAAGAGAATTCCAATATTAACAGTGAAGTATACCACTAAAACAATTATGTGCACTGCATACAAAGTTTTAATAAAATACACACGTTATCACATATCCATCATATATAAATTTAAGAGACATTGAAGAATGCCTTGAATTGCAAGCTGGTTACCAAGGCATAGCAAGGCTGTAGTTTTACAACCACATGAATATAGGTTCATAGGTAGGTACTAGGCCCTAGGGCCTATATAAGCCTAGCCAAACGGTACCCTGGCTTTTGCCACCCAAGAAAATTATTTTCCTGTGCCCCTGTCAAGCAGAGCCACAGAAGTAATTCCCGGGATGAATTTCTTATGTCCCATCCAATCATCAAGATTTTTCTTGAAGAGTGCTAATGAGGAGCTTTGTTTGATATAGATAGGTAGTTTGTTCCAGAATATGGGAAGTCTCTGGGACAAGAATCCATCCATCCAGCATGTTCTGTTTATTGTGGTGACAAGGTTTATGTCCATAGAGCATGTAGCTTGGAGAGATTGGGATTTCTTTAAATGGAGCATGTCCAACAGCTCTGGGTTTGACATAGCTTTGTATGTTAGGCAGAGATCGCCTCTGAGTAGGCGATGTGCGACAGAGTAAAGCTGGAGTTTTTTGAGACGGTCTGCGTAGGGCATCTGTTTGAGGCCAGTATTCCTCTTTGTGAGGTATTGCTGCGGCCTTTACAGTTGTTGTAGAGGTCTTGTGAGGTACATAACAAAAGGGGCGTTGTACTCTATAATGGGTCTAATGAGTGATGAGTAGAGGGGTACAATGACCTCTTTTTTTCCTGGATGAGAAACCTTTTGTGATGAGGTGTGCCACATAGAAGGATTTCCTGACTACTGTGGCGATGTGATTATCAAAGGAGAGACTACAGGGGTACAATGACCTCTTTTTTTCCTGGATGAGAAACCTTTTGTGATGAGGTGTGCCACATAGAAGGATTTCCTGACTACTGTGGCGATGTGATTATCAAAGGAGAGACTACTGTCCACTCGTGTTCCAAGGTCTCATCATACTTTCGGTGTTAAGTAGACTACTGCCTATGTGGTAGTTCATGGGTGCAGAGTTTTGACCAAAAGAGATGACAATGCACTTTTTGGCATTGAGCTTGAGGCCATGGCTTTGACACCAGGCATCTGTCTCAGTGAGGCCCTTTTGTAGGATGCCCACATCGTTAGGAGTTTTGATTATGGCTCCTTGTTTGCAGTCATCTGCGAACTTTGTTAGCCAAAGGCTTTGTGTTAGCCTGTACTTCAGAGAAGTAGATACCAAACAGGAGAGGACCCAGGACTGAACCCTGTGGTACAAAGAAGTCTATCAGGTTTAGGAGACATGATCTGCCTTTTACAAACCTGAACTGTGTGGGGTCCAGAGTCTGGAGATTACCAATGTCATTGTTTATAAGTTCCATGAGGATACGTTCAATAGCCTTGCAGTCCAGGCTCGTCAGGCTAATGGGGCGGTAGTTCCCGGGGTCTGTGGTGGCTCCCCCTTTGTGAAGTGGGATAACCGTTGCTGTGCACCATTCAGTGGGCACAAAGCCTGAGGTGAGGCTATGATTGAACATGGTACTTAGGGGGGTGCCAGTTAGTTCTGTAGTTCATGTAGAACGCAGCCTGGGATGTTGTCAGGTCCCATGGATGCTGTGTTCTTGGCTTTGGAGAGTGTATTTTTTACCTGTGCAGCCGTGATTACAGGTACTTTGCATTCTTATAAGTTCATAGGTAGATACTAGGCTATCTGCTCTAGGGCATTTATAAGCCTAGCCAGAGTGTATTTGGCTTCCGCCTCCCTATTAGATTAGCCTACTGTGCCTCTGTAAAGTAGGTCACAGAAGGTACCCTTTTAAGATTAGTTTACTGTGCCTCTGTCTAGCAGGGACAGAGAAGAGATCCCAGGGGTGAATTTGTGATTTCCCATCCATGCGTCCAGATTTTGCTTGAAGAGGGTCAGCGAGGGGGGCTATGTCTAACATGAATTGGGATTCTCTTCCAGAGTGAGGGGAGCCTCTGGGAAATGAATCTGTCCCTCCAGCATGTCCTATTTATTTTTGTGCTGAGGTTTAGGTCCCTGGAGCGTGTAGCTCTAAGGGACTTGGATTTTTTGAGGTGGAGCATGTCCATTAATTCTGGGTTTGACATGGCTTTGTACGTCAGGCATAGATCGCCTCCGAGTAGGCGGTAAGCAACTGAGTAGAGCTGGAGTTTCTGTAGTCGAGCTGCATAGGACATCTGTTTGTAGCCCATGATCCTCTTGGTGAGGTACTTTTGGGGTCTCTCCAGTTGATGCAGGTGTCGGGTAAGGTACATCCCAAAAGGGGCATTGTATTCAATTATGGGCCTGATTAGTGACGAGTAGAGGGGCACAATGACCTCTCGATCTAGATGCGAACCCTTTCGTGATAAGGTGGGCTATATAGAAGGTCTTTCTAACCACTTTGGCAACGTGATTATCAAAGGAGAGATTACTATCTACGTTGGTCCCCAAATCTCTAATTACTTCTTCCAGATTTAATGGATTACCACCTATGTGGTAATTTGTGGGCACCTTGTTTTTCCCAAAGGGGATGACTATGCACTTTTTAGCATTTAGCTTGAGGTCGTGGCTCTGGCACCAAGCATCCGTCTCTGTGAGACCCTTTTGGAGGATGCTTGTGTCAGCTGGAGATTCGATTATGGTCCCCAGTTTGCAGTCATCTGCGAACTTTGTCAGCCATAATCCCCCCGTGTTAGCCTGAACCTCAGAGAAGTATATACCGAACAAGAGAGGTCCCAGAACTGAGCCCTGTGGGACGCCACTTGTAACTGGTTTGGATTCGGACATGGCACCTGCGATTCTGACCATGTGGGTTCTATCTCTGAGCCAGTTTGCAACCCATCTTGTGATATAGGGGTTGATATTTAAGCTGGTAAGGTTATTTATGATGCCCGACTGGGGTATTGTGTCAAAGGCTTTTGCGAGGTCCAGATAGTCTGTGTGGACTACCTTGCCCTCATCAATGGCTTTGGTAACTGTTTCAAAGAAATCAACTAGGTTTAAGAGGCAAGATCAGCCCTTAAAGCCGAATTGGGTAGGGTCCAGTGTCTGGAGGCTCCCAATGTCTTTGTTTATGAGTTCCATGATAATACGCTCCATAGCTTTACAGACCAGAATAGTCAGGCTTATGGGACGATAGTTTCCGGGGTCCGTTGTGTGGGACCACTGTAGCTGTACGCCATTCTTTGGGTACATATCCTGTAGTAAGGCTAAGTTTGAACATTGACTTAATGTGAGGGTTCAGTTCTTATTGGAGCTCATGTAAGACACAGCCTGGGACACTGTCTGGTCCCATAGATGCTGTGATTTTTTTCTTTGGAGAGGGCAGCTTTCACCTGTGCATCTGTGATTGTCAGGGAGGTTACATTCAGTTGGGATAGGCATTTGCTCCTTTGGGGGTGAAGGGGGGAGAAGTTTGCGCTGAATCTGTCTGCCATGATGTTGGCTATGTCTGTAGATTCGGTATATTTTGTACCGTTACGCAACAATTCAGAGCATATCTGGGAGTTTCCGCCCATGTTCCTGACATAACTAAAGAAGGCCTTGTGATTATCTTTAGTGTCTAGGGCAATTTTTCTTTCAAAACTGGCCTTTGATAATTTTATGAGGGATCGAAGTTTCTTGCTAATACTGATCAGAGATGCCTTCTGTTTTTGGGATTTTGCTCTGTCATGTAGTAGCTTCCTCCTCCTGTTGTATAGCTTATTTATGGCCGGGGTCCACCAGACTGGTCTCCTGTTTTTGGAGGACTGAGTCTTAATTTTACTTGGGATAGCACGATCCATGCATTCCTGCAGGTGCTCATAGAATGCATTTGTAAAGGATTCTGTGGATTGGGCTGTATTATCCTCTGGCCCAGGGGCTTTGAAGGATTCCACCTCAGTCTTGAGAAGTGCAAAGTTGGCTTTTGAGAAATTCTTTACAGTGATTTCCTTGGCTGGGGGTGGGGACGGGATATGGATGTTTATAAATTCAAGGAACCATTGGGCGAGGGTGTTTGGGCTTGAGTAGTTTTCCCAGTCAATGTTTGGGTAGTTGAAGTCACCCAATAACATAGTGTTTGCAGACACCTTCATATTCTCCAGTGTTCTCAGGAATGCCAAGTGGGGTTCCTGTAATAGGGAGGGTGTTCTGTAGCAGGCTACAAAACTGAAAGGCAGTTTTGCCCGCTGTTAGTTGCACATGGATGGTTTCCGATGCTTCGTGCAGTGCCACTAACCTGGAGGTGTAGGTATCTTTGATGAATATAGATACTCCCCCTCCTTTTGTGCTTCGGTCCAAGTTTTGGGGCCGAAACGCATGGTATGAGTTATAACCTGGTAGTGCTGGGGTGCTCTCAGGAGCCTTGAACCAGGTTTCTGTTACTGCACAGACATCCTCCATACTGATTGAGGTTTAGACTTCTGGCATTGAGTAGCATTACCTTTAGTTTTTTTATCCTTGGGTTGTCTATGAAGGTGGGTTCGTCCTTTGAGCCTAAAGGGAAGTCTCTGTGTTCACCAGTGGGAGTGGTTAACACTGAACAGCCTGCCTGTCCCTGGAGGAGTGGTTACTACCTAGAAGCTGTTGTTTTATTGGCCATTTTGGGTCAATTCTAAACTCCTTGATCTTTCTCTCTTAAAACCCTACAACTCTCTTTTTTGCGCGGTTTTGTGCACTGAGCAGCGTCGGGCAGCACCACCTAAACTGGTTTAAACTATTCCAGGCTCCACAAAGTCTGATCTTCACTTTTTCCCTTAGAACTGTTCAAAGTAATCACTCTATTCTCTTTCTAAAGCCCTGGACTTGCTCAGCTCTTATAAGGAAACACTAACTAAAGCACTACACCCTCCTTGACTTCTCATAAGTATTAGGCTCCCGATTGGTCCTTCCTGATCAAGTGAAAAATCAGTTCCCTTCCCTAATCTGATCAGTAAAACACTAGTTCCCTATACTAATCTGGTATGTCCAAGGGTCAGTTTCAATGTTACTCTCCAGTCCAGCTGGTGAATCTGGGAATTTTGAGGCAATATTACAATTGCCTTATGTACACAGACAACCCTCTTCTCCTTCCAACCAACTCTATTACATGTGAGAGATGCAGTTATACAGCCAAACTGGAGGCAGAGCTCTCTCAACCCAAGACTGGCACAGTCAGTCAGGAGGAAAAGGTAACCACCCACACCACAAATACAGTCTCACACAGACCTATTGCATCTGCATACCCAACACATAAACACACACAAACATACTCGGAGGCTCTAAATAAAAATCTGCCTAAACAGCAAAGACCTCCTAAGCAGATATTCAAGCAACAGCCACCCCTCAACAATACCCACAAATCACATATCTCTCAAAATCAGTGTGCCTCACAGTCACAGCCCTTAAGGCCAAACAACACACCAAATACACTTGTTATAGGGGACTCTATTGTCCGGCACACTGACGTCCCGCTCACCAGACTGAACAAGGAGAAGATCACTGTAAGCTGCTGTCAGGTGCCAGGATCCGCCACATAGTACAAGCACTCCGGTCACTCCAAAGCAAGTACAAGTATGACTCTGTCATTGTCCATGCTGGTGTGAATGACCTGAGTCGTACCTTCCTGGACTACATGAAAAGAGACATACAGGAGCTCTCTGACCGTGTAGCCCAGGCTGGTATGACCCTGACCTTGAGTAGCATCTTGCCCTCACCAAGAATGATGCCACAGTATAAAGACAAAATGATCAGTTTCAACAATTGGCTAAAGTATTGGTGTCATTCAAAGGGGATCCAGTGTCTGTCAGCCTGGGCTGACATGCTCGACAAGCCACGTTGCTTCGCTAGGGACGGCTTGCACCTGTCACCCTTAGGCTTTCGTATACTGGCCAAGGCTCTTGCCACCCCCATAGTGCCTTTTTTAGGCAAGGCTCAAAAGACAAACCCACCTCCATAGGTATCACAAGGGATAAGAAACTAAGAGTAATGCTACTCAACGCCAGAAGTCTAAACCTCAAGATGCACGACTTTTCGAAACTCTCCTTAGCATGGAGAACATCGATATCTGTGCAGTAACAGAAACCTGGTTCAAGGCTCCCGAGAGCACCCCAGCACTACCAGGTTATACCTCATACCATGCTTTTCGCCCCAAAACTTGGACCGAACCACAAAAGGAGGGGAGTATCAATATTAGTCAAAGATACCCACACCTCCAGGTTGGTGGCACAGCACGAAGCATCAGAGACTATCCATGTGCAACTAACTGTGGGTAAAACTGCCTTCCAGTTTATAGCCTGCTACAGACCACCCTCCCAAACACAGGAACCCCACTTGGCCTTCCTGAGAATACTGGAAAATATGAAGGTCTCTCCAAACACCATTATATTGGGCGACTTCAACTACCCAAACATAGACTGGGAGCATTACTCTAGCTCCAACACCCTAGCCCAAAGGTCCCTAGAATTTATAAACTCAAATGCTATGGAACAACTTGTTACCACTCCCACAAGAGGGGAAAACATACTGGACCTGATCATCACCAACATGGGGACACTATGCTACAGACCAGAAGTGTATCCCTCACTGGTAAGATCAGACCATAAACTAATCTCACTGGATATTCACATCCCGACCCCACCCCCTGCCCAGAAAACCACAGTGAAAAACTTCTCTAAAGCAAATTTCACATGCCTCAAAACCGAGGCGAAATCCTTCAAAGCCCCTGCGCCTGTGGAAAATACGGCCCAGACCGCGGAATCCTTTATAAACGCATTCTATGAACACCTTCAGGAATGCATGGATCATGCAATCCCAAATAAAACCAAGACCCAATCCTCCAAAGGCAGACGTCCTGTCTGGTGGATCCCAGCCATAATCAAACTATACAATAGAAAGAGGAAGCTACTACATGATAGAGCAAAATCCCAAAAAGGGAAGGCATCTCTGATCAGTATTAGCAAAAAACTATGGGCACTCATAAAATCGTCTAAGGCCAGCTTCGAGAGAAAAATTGCACAGGACACTAAGGATAATCACAAGGCTTTCTTTAGTGTTAGGAACCTGGGTGGGAATTCCCAGATATGCTCAGAATTAGTCCAAAATGACAAAAAATACACCGAACCCACAGACATTGCCAACATCCTAGCCGACAGGTTCAGTGCAAACTTCTCCCCACCAAAAGGGCAAATATCTATCCCAACAGAGTGCTGGCCCCCTGACATCTCAGATGCTCAGGTAAGAGCCGCCCTCTCCAAAGCAAAAAACACAGCATCAATGGGACCAGATGGTGTCCCGGGCTGCGTCCTACATGAACTCCAAGAAGAGCTAAACCCAAACATAAAACTACTGTTCAATCTTAGCCTTACTACAGGATATGTACTCAAAGAGTGGCGTACAGCAACAGTGGTCCCTCTCCACAAAGGTGGTGTCTCAACGGATCCTGGAAACTATCGCCCCATAAGCCTGACTAGCTTGGTCTGCAAAGCTATGGAAAGGATCATCATGGACCTCATAAATAAAGATATTGGGGACCTACAGTCACTGGATCCTACCCAGTTTGGCTTTGTTAAGGGCAGATCCTGCCTCTTAAACCTGGTCGATTTCTTTGAAACAGTCACCAAGGCCATTGATGAGGGGAAGGTGGTCCACACAGCCTACCTGGACCTCGCAAAAGCCTTCGATACAATACCCCACTCTGGCATTATAGATAAGCTCACCAGCTTAAATATAAACCCCTATGTCACTAGATGGGTTGCAAACTGGCTCAAGGACAGAACCCACATGGTTAGAATTGCTGGAGCGATGTCAGACTCCAAATCAGTTACAAGTGGCGTCCCACAAGGCTCAGTCCTGGGACCTCTCTTGTTCGGTATATATTTCTCGGCGGTACAGGCCAACACGGAAGGACTGTGGCTGACCAAGTTCGCAGATGACTGCAAACTGGGCGCTATAATCAACTCTCCAGCCAACACAAGCATCCTCCAAAAGGGCCTCATAGAAACAGACAACTGGTGCCAGAGCCATGGCCTCAAGCTAAACGCCAAAAGTGTATAGTCATCCCTTTGGCAAAACAAAGTGCCCACAAATTACCACATAGGTGGTAATCCATTAAGTACAGAAGAAGTCATTAGGGACCTGGGGACCCAAGTTGATAGCAATCTCTCATTTGACAACCACGTGGCCAAAGTGGTTAGAAAAGCATTTTATATAGCCCACCTAATCATGAAGGGATTCACATCTAGATCAGGGGAGGTCATCGTGCCTCTTTACTCATCCCTCATCAGGCCCATAATTGAGTACAATGCCCCTTTTGGGATGTATCTTACCAGACACCTGCAGCAACTGGAAAGACCCCAAAAGTACCTCACCAAGAGGATTAAAGGGCTCAAACAGATGCCATATGCTGCCCGGTTAAAGAAACTGCAGCTCTACTCAGTGGCATACCGCCTGCTTAGAGGCGATCTGTGCCGGACGTATAAAGCCATGTCCAACCCGGAATTAATGGACATGCTGCACCTCAGAAAATCCAAATCCCATCGAGCTACGTGCTCGAGACACTTGAACCTCAGCACTGAAATAAATAGGACATGCTGGAGGGACAGATTCATAACCCAGAGGCTCCCTTCACTCTGGAATAAAATCCCAGTCCAGGTTAGGCAGAGTCCCTCATTGACTCTCTTCAAGAGGAATCTTGATGAGTGGATGGGAGATCGTAGGTTTACCCCGGGTATCACTTCTGTGTCACTGTTAGACAGAGGCACAGTATACTAACCTCAAAAAAAGGCATAGCAAAATTAATTTAAAATGGGTGGCGAGAGCCAAACACACTCTGGCTAGGCTTTTAAATGCCCTAGGGCAGATAGCCTAGTATGAACATATGAACCTATGGTGTGGAACACCAGTTGCCCATGTTGGTAATGACCAGGTCTAGGATATTGCTGCCCCTGGTGGGGGTGTGGAAGTTAGATTGCATATTGCATGCATACTTATGCACACAGATAAGAAAATATATGGAAATATCAAGAATACATTTGCCTCAACTTTCAAATGGTAACCAGTGTAACTCTACGGCAGTCAAATATTTAGGAAAAGAGTGAAAGATCCAAACATTTTACTGCAATGCAGGGAATAAAAAGAAAATAAATTCATTTGGATGGAATCGATATTATACAGGCTGTTACTGTGTGATTCCTGCAGGGAGTCAGCTAATGGGAAAATACTTTTACTACAGTGAAAGATTAATTTTCAAAGTTGCTTGACATGTTTTTTATTGAAACGTTTTAAGACTTTCATTTTTCTGGAATATTAGGACATTTGCAACTCCGTGGGTTGTTTCCAAGATGCAGTTGTTCAAAGCAACACTGTACTGTCAAATGAGGGAAACTCTCTTAGAAATGTGTGTCTGCATGAGTACATGCACTAATAAGCCACACACACTATTGCTGACCATATGAAAAGTAAGTACCAGTGATAGGAAAAAAGCATGTAGCAACAAGCATGAAACCAAAGCAAATAAAAGAAAATACAATTGCCTAGGCTGGGATAATCATTCCACTAAGTGTTACAAAAAACAAGCACATGCTAAAGATGTAACTTCACTGCTGCAAAGGCTGCAGAACCGAGTGTGACTAGACAGCATCTCTGGCTGAGTCTAAACCAGTCATTCCACTAATAGCCTATGGGTGGGGGAAGGAAAATACAAAATGACAACGTGTAAACTCTTACCACTTCTACCCTCCCCCACTGAAGTTTGTGAAATCTGACCAACTATATGCTAACTAGCTTCTCTGAAAATACTGCCTCTATGTGAACATGTGACTTACATAGCACTAAAATGTAAACAAAGTACTCAGGCAAGCAGCTGATTTCAAAAACGAGGTAGTGCCCCTTTAACAAAGGGTGTCCAATCTTACTGTGCAATATTAATATTAACACAAATGGCACTTTGACCAAGAGCAAGGCTATTAGGAGTGGCCCCCACAATGTCACCATATATGCAAGTACTCTCAAAACTTAAATAGCTCTTTAAAGATCAGCCACAATGAAAAGTTTAAATATATTTAATAATAAACAAGACAACATTAAATATATATTCACAGGGACATCAGAGTTCAAAACCACAGAAAATATTTAAAACAGCATTGCAGGACAGTTTCAAATAAAGAAAGAAAAATATCTTAACTAAGATGTGCTATATTCCCGAGTGCATCCAAGAGAATTACTATACCTTAGTTAACTTAATTAATAGCAAGGCAGGTGATGTGAATTGATCTTCTAGTTGTCATCAGGTCCAGGACAAAATACAGAATGATGTCTCTTAGTAAAAGATTTTTCAAATTAATATCTCAAATATTACAGCATCTACCTGTGAAAACACATAGACCTCAGATCTTTGGTAGATTTCAAGCCTAATAATTACTTCACCTTAAAGGCAATATAGAAAACTCCCTAGTACAGACATTATGTCTGTTGCTGCATTGAAAATTGAAATATACCATTTTTTATGGCCTAGCCATACAATAATTTAATTTCAGCTATTTTTTCTGAAGTTAACCTACTGTATTCCAGTTTCCACTATTAAAATATATATAAACAAACAGTTACAATAGTGCATGTACATTTTTGTTCTCTTCCAGTAGGGCACACTGTGGATCCATTTTAAATGCAAGCATTTTGCAAACATCCTTTTCAACACACATCTGTACACATAACATAGATTAGTACTAAGCTAACTGCCCTTGCGAGCCATTTAACCCTAACCAATTACCCCTTGTGAGACCCAAACTCTGCACCTTGTGTTTGTAAGGCAAACATCTTCATACAGTTCTAATACAGTTGTAACACTATCATCTTATATAAATCATGTTGATATTCACAAATAACATAATTATTTACAAAATTCCAGATAGCTGGGCTGGCAGTATCTCCCTTAGGCACACCCTCTACCTGTAGTCAGTTCTCTTAACAGGTTGAAGGATTATAGACCCATTTCTATCTTATGCCCCATTACTAAAATATTTGAAAACCTTTTATGAAAGCAATATTAACAACTACAATATTGGTCCTTTGAAAATGAATGAAGAGAATGTCTGTATTAAATGAGGTGTTTATAACAAAAGTCTTAACTCTGAGGTCTTCAAACCTGAAACACTTGCTTTTGTGGAATTTTGATGTCACACCAGCATGCCTTACTTTTTTAAATTTTTTTTTTTTATTTAACATTTGTTGACCGGGAAAGTCCGACTAGGTTCCACAGATCCTGTTTTCAGCGGAGGCCCGGGGAGAAATGCTCCAACAGCATGCTGTCTTTAGAATGTGGGAAGAAACCGGAGTACCCATAGGAAACCCACACAAACGCAGGGAGAACATGCAAACTCCACACAAAAGGCACCCCAGCCGAGAATCGAACCGGAGAACCTCTCACTGTGATGTACTTCAATGTTCATCAGTTTCCCAAACCGCTGTACTTCAATGTTCATCAGTTTCCCAAACCGCTGTAACTTCAATCATTGTATTTTAAACAGGTGACCTACAGTTCTATAGCTAAGCATAATCCAATAATGCTCCGAAGATTAAAGTCTACATTCTGACGCAGGCTATCCCAAAGAAGCTTTCTGAAAGTGAGTAACACTATCCCATTCATGCAATTACCATCCTAGCCTTCCAAGCAATACTGAAAAGACACCTTCAGCATTTCTGGGCAGATGTTTTATATATATATATATATATATATATATATATATATATATATATATACACACACACACACACACACACACACACACACACACACACACACACACACACACACACACAGCCCTGCCTAAGCAAAGCTCAAACACTCTTACAGCACTGTGATAGCATGGCTGTCATAGTGACTTCATTTACAGAGATGGATCCAAGCCCAATAGCTGCTTTTACAGTACTTCTTCAGAAGCAGAGGCACACACATCCAAAAGTTTCAGGAGTTTGTTGAAGTGATTCTTCTCTCTCACTCTCTCTCTACAAAGACTCCAGCTAATATCAACATTCCTCTATCCTTGTTTGATAGCCTGGACAAAGTCCTACTTTCTACTAATAAGCTTCTGGATGGTCTGTCTGAATCTCTGACACTATCCATGGCCTTGTCAACCGCCTCTTACACCCTGCTCTCCTCTTCAGTGACTTCTGTTTGTTGCTAGCTTGAAAGTACCTAGCAGTCAAACTCTGCCACACCCCCTGACTAATCCTGCAGGAGAACAATAATACCGTTTGGTCCAAATAACCTCTTTCTGGTTGTTCCTTCATTCCTTATTTGTCGATCCCCATCTTAAAAACAGACCCACGGTAATAAGTAAATCCAACTGTTTTTGTTAGTCACTTACCACATCCAAGCAGTGTATAGTAATTCCTAGGAATGTATAAAATGCATCTTGCGATCGGGCAGTCGTTGTCGCGCTTTTGGTCACGTCATGGCCACAAACAAAAATTAGGTGTGTTCCTTTTTTTTTTTTTTTTTTTTTTTATTCCCACCCTTATTCTGACATCACTGCTCCTGCACAGGACCGGTGCCACCCACAATGTGATGTCAGCAATGTTTAGACTGTTTACATCTCCATTGTTTAAAAACATGAGTCGCTGCAGGAACTGTTTTTGATTACGTGTGCTGTACACCGAGCTTGTTTTTCTGACGTACCTCCCAAGTTCTGCAGAACAGCAGTTGTGTTCAGCAATATATCGGCTCCTATTTTAGCAGGTAACAGTACCTTGCCTCGATCTCTGTTGTATCTGTTTTGTTACATTGCGATCGGACGATGTTTCATCCTTGTACTGTCACTGATGTTTTCTGTCATCGCTGTAGTTGCTTATTTTAACGCAAAATCCTTAATTTGCGGTTGCTGCTTTAAAAGTTCTTTTTTCTATTCCTTTTGATTCACCTGCAACATTTCTTAAATAAATGGTAAAAGTACCAGATGTAGAACTCGCTTAAAAGATGGTAAAAGGTATGCTGTTTCCCCCACGCGTTTATGCTGGAATATCTGGAAGCATGAACATTGTGACTTCAGTAGTTTGTAGAGGAGAGCAGACAGGAAGTTCCATGTGACCATGGAGAAAAGGCGAAATAAAAGGAAAATGAAAACGGTCAACTACTGCACAAAAATGCCTTTCTCGAGCCTGAATAGCAATTTCCAGCTCATTAGACATTTGCATGTTTGCCATTTTTTCACCTTGGTCAGTGATAATGGATCTGCAGCTAGAACCTAAAGATGTGATCGCTTTGATTTTTTTTTTTAGAGTCTCGCTACCAATTTTATTACTCTGTTGTACTGCTCTGTGCAAGTCTTCTATGGGCTATGTATTCAGTCATTTAGGCATTAGAGCTTAACAATAGCAGCACTTCTTAAGTTAATCAGCCCGCTTTCACCAGTTTGAGCAAATGTACAGTTCACTGTCCCTCATGGTGATTAAGCTCATCACTGGACAGCAGGTAATGTAAGTAAATAATGAAAACATTAAAAAAAAACGGTACTTTTCCGTTATCGGGGCAACACTTATAATGCGGTAGCACGCACACACAATGATCACCCATTTTTCGGTGCTTTTCCGTTAACGGGGCAAAAGCTTTCTTGGCTTCATTAACAGTTTTGTGGTAATGAAAGCTGTCTTTTTATTGTATATTTAACTCTCCCTGTGGCTACTGCCTCCGTGCCTATAAAACTGGACATCTATGCTCATGATTTCTGAACTGGGCAGGGAACAGTATGCAGAAGTGGTGTGTGCCTAAGGGGCATACCTGTTAAACGTCCCTGAATGTCGGCGACATCCCTGATTTGCGCTCAGATTTTTAGTTCTGTCTCTCATACCCCCCCCCCCCCATGATTAATTTTGGAGAAAAGGTATTATTTCACGTAGTCTTTTCCTGTCAATATCTGAAAAGCTCAAGTGAGCTGTACTAATGTTTTAAAACTGTCCCTGATTACTTCCGAATTTGTCTCAGAAACTCGTGAGAGTAGTCTGTGAGTGGTTGACTGCTAGGCCCGTTTATTTATTTATTTATTTATTTTTTTTTGAGGTACAAAAGCCTTCTTTTGCTGTAAGTGTGGCCTGTATGTTAACAGTCTACCACAGACAACCACAAAGAATGTGCAAAAGAAGGCTCCGCTGAAGTGACACAGATCACGGCACATCTACGATCACTGCAACAAAATTAAAACGTGCTAAAGCAGTAGTAGGATTTTTTTCATTTGTTTCTTGAACGTAATGTACCTAGCTCTCACCTTTTCTACATCCAAAATAGACTATTCCAAAACCAATGTGACACTTAATTAAACCCCCCCCCAGTAACTGCTGTTCTTCAACAGTGAGACTTGCTTCAACTGCATCACACTTACTCCACAGGTGTCAAATTTAACTTTAGGAAGTACGGCATGATCCCAGCCGTTCAAAATGAGGAACAAACAGCCAACACAGAACATCCATACTCTGTTTTGGATGCAAATAAATGCTTAAGAAGTCTCACTATTGGAAGTTTTATAAACCTTTTCTGTGTGGAAAAGAGAAGTGTTACTGATCAAACTGTGAAACTATTCCTCCGAATAAGGTATGGGTAACAATCGAGGCCAAGAAAGCTGTTGCCCCGTTAACGGAAAAGTTAACCATTTAGTAATATTTTTAATAACTTGCACATAGCGGACAAAATATGAGGAATTACACAAAGTTATAAGATAGTGTCAGCCAAAGTATCTGTTTGATCTTAGTACTACCCGTGTATATATCCTATCTTTATTCCTAGCCTTTAGCTAGATATTGGTATATCTGTTCATTACTAGGTTTCATATTGTACGTATAGGTAATGTTTGCTGCAGTATGTATTATTTTCTTCTTCTTCTTTCGGCTGCTCCCGTTAGGGGTTGTCACAGCGGATCATCTGTTTCCATTTCTTCCTGTCCTCTGCATCTTGCTCTGTCACACCAACCACCTGCATGTCCTCTCTCACCACATCCATAAACCTTATCTTAGGCCTTCCTCTTTTCCTTTTACCTGGCAGCTTCATCCTTAGCATATTTTTCCCAATATATTCTGCATCCCTCCTCAGCACATGTCCAAACCAACGTAATCTTGCCTCTCTGGCTTTGTCTCCAAACCTTCCAACCT
Organism: Protopterus annectens; assembly: GCF_019279795.1. Classification (NCBI taxonomy): domain Eukaryota; kingdom Metazoa; phylum Chordata; order Ceratodontiformes; family Protopteridae; genus Protopterus; species Protopterus annectens. Next base: position 1,572,737,659 of record NC_056726.1, read on the forward strand.
GGGCTGACCCTCTAATATACTTGTTCCTAATCCTGTCCACCCTTGTCACACCCAGTGCAAATCTTAACATCTTTAACTTTGCCACGTCCAGCTCTGACTCCTGCCTTTTTATCAATACCACTGTCTCCAACCCATATAACATAGCTGGTCTCACTACCCTCTTGTAGACCTCTCCTTTCACTCTTACTAGTACTCGGTCAGTCACAAATCACTCTTGACACTCTTCTCCACCCACTCCATCCTGCCTGTACTCTCTTCTTCACCTCTCTTCCACACTCACCATTACTCTGAATTGTTGATCCCAAGTATTTAAACTCATCCACCTTCGCCACCACTACTCCCTGCATCCTCACCATTCCTCTATCCTCCCTCTCATTCACACACATATATTCTGTCTTAGTTCTGCTGACCTTCATTCCTCTTCTCTGTAGAGCATATCTCCACCTCTCCAGGGTCGCCTCCACCTGTTCCCTACTCTCACTACAGATCACAATGTCATCTGCAAACATCATAGTCCACGGGGACTACTGTCTGATCTCGTCTGTCAACCTGTCCATCACCATTGCAAATAAGAAAGGGCTCAGAGCTGATCCTTGATGTAATCCCACCTCCACCTTAAACGCATCCATCCCTCCCACTGCAGACATCACCGCTGTCACACTACCCTCGTACATATCCTGTACCACTCTTACATACTTTTCTGACACTCCCGACTTCCTCATACAATACTACAACTCCTCTCTAGGCACCCTGTCATATGCTTTCTCTTAAGTCCACAAAGACACAATGCAGCTCCTTCTGACCTTCTCTGTACTTCTCCATCAACACTCTTAGAGCAAACATCGCATCTGCAGTGCTCTTTCCTGGCATGAAACCATACTGCTGATCACTAATCATCACCTCCCTTCTTAACCTAGCTTCCACTACTCTTTCCCATAACTTCATGCTGTGACTGATCAATTTAATCCCTCTGTAGTTACAGCTCTGCACATCACCCTTATTCTTAAAAATCAGTACTAAAATGCTTTTTCTCCATTCCTCAGGCATCCTCTCACTTTCCAAGATTTCAATAAACAATGTAGCTAAAAACTCCACTGCCATTTCACCTAAACACCTCCATGCTTCTACAGGTATGCCATCTGGACCAACAGCCTTTCCATTCTTCATCCTCTTCATACATATCCTTACTTCCTCCTTGCTAATGCACTGCACTTCATGATTCACTATCCACACATCATCCAACCTTCTCTCCCTCTCATTCTCTTCATTCATCAGCCCCTCAAAGTAGTCTTTCCATCTGCTCAACACACAGACCACGCTTGTGAGTACATTTCCCTCATTATCCTTTATCACCCTTACCTACTGCACATCTTTACTAGCTCGGTCTCTCTGTCTAGCCAATCAGTACAGGTCCTTTTCTCCCTCCTTAATGTCCAACCTTTCATACAACTCTTCATACACCTTATCCTTAGCCTTCGCCACCTCTCTCTTTGCCATGCACCTCATCCCCTTATACTCCTGTCTACTTTGTATTATTTGCCATTGTATGTATATTCAATTGTTCTTCATGTACTCTGCTGCTCATTTATTGTACTGTGGAGCTTTTCTCCTCAGGCCTCCACTGAAAAAGGACCTGTGTCCAGTGGAATTTCCCAGTAAACAAATGCAAAAAAAAAAATAAATAAATAATGCAATATGTCTGTGTGTGTATGTGACCTGTAAAAATAAAAAAAAAACTGTCTCCTATGGTCCGAGGTTAAATTCCTCACTTAACTGTAGACTAAGTGGGATACACTCCTAGACCAAGTGAGATAAAGTTCCACATGGCTCATTGTTCTACACTGGTTACAAATACAAAATAAAAAAATAAAATGTATGTAGCTTGCTTATGTGTGTGTGTGTGTGTGTGTGTGTGTGTTTGTGTATATATATATATATATATATATATATATATATATATATATATGTGTGTGTGTGTGTGTGTGTGTATGTGTATATATATATATATATATATATATATATATATATATATATATATATATATATATATATATATATATATATATATTATATAGACATATATATTACATATACGTGTGTGTATATACATTTTATATATATATATATATATATATATATATATATATATATATAGATATATACAATTTGTTTATATGTATGTGTGCATGTGTACATGAATACACATGTACATGTGTGAAATATGTCTAAAAAAATGTCTTTCGACTTTATCCGGTTAGGGGTCACCACAGCAGATCACCGGTCCACAGATTGATTGGCAGTGGAGTTTTTACAGTGTCGAGATGCCAGTCCCAGTTTAAAACCTCTGACACACTCACACTCAAAATAAATTTAAATCTCACACATCCAAACACTTCTGGGAAAGCCTGACAGTTTCCAGCTGTGTCCCCCAAAATAATACGGTAACACTGCCACCAGTCAGAGTGTCTTCATACCATTCTAAAGGGACGTCCAGCTATGAAAATTAAATTTCAAAATAAATGATAGCTATGACCATAAGCAAACAGGCCTTCAAGGTGACCTGGGGAGTATCAAACATATATAAGTACTCTCTAATCTGTAAAGAAAATCATGGATTTCCAGCTACAATGTAAAGTAATGAAAAACATTTAATAATATGTAAAATGATTACATGAATGTAAATTAATAACTTTCAATAAACACCAGAATTCAATCACCACAAATGTAAACTCAAACTGTAGGACAGGAGTTCATTATTCTAGAAAAACTCTATCTTAATAACTGAGCTTTCCTAATCTAAATAAAAAAAACACCGTCCCTGATCTAATCTAACATATAATAGCAAGGCAAAAAGCAGGCTTACAGTTTTTGGTGAGTTCTGTTTCATGGGTGTCCACTGACTGCAACTCTTCACAAACTGCTGCACTTGGCTAACTGCAGTCTCAACTGTCTTCAGCAGTCTCAACTGTCTAATTTTTAAAACTAGCAGTCAGCTCTTTGAAAAAGTTTGTTTCCTCTCAATCAGCTGTTTAAATCATCACTTAGCAACCAGGAACATTCTAATGACATCACCTACTGTTCAGCTGATTCTCCACAGTACTTTTAGAATGTCTTTCTCAAATATGCGTAATTAGAAATGTATCAAAACACTGACAGATTTTTTAAACATTCTTTATACACAGGGAAATATTCAACATTTAAAAAAAAATGTATTTACATTTTCACTATTAGGCATGCTGGCATACAATACAAGATACTCTGAGAATATACACAAATCTACTGCCAGACATGCTAACACAGATGACAGTGTTTTGATTTTCTTCACAGATGACATAAAGGAACTCTATCAGATTGCAGGGCAAAGTCAGAAGGCTAAAGCAATTCATCAGATTCCCTTCATAAGAAATGCTACAAACAACTTGCTTACCAGTTCCCAGCACATTAAAAGCAGATGGAAGGAGAACTTCCAGCTGCTTCTGAATGAAGAAAACCATACAGATGATTTACAGCTTCAGACATAGCCTATGATGAAAGAAAAGAGGAGCCCACCCAAGAAGTAGTAAGAACAGCATTTAGGAAAATGAAATTGAGGAAAACAGCAGGCTCAGAAGAGGTCACAACAGATGTGAACAAAATGCTGCGTGAATTAGGGGAGAAATTACTCCAGAAGGTATTTATAGCAGTATGTAGAGATAGGCATATCCCAGATGGACTGGAGAACAAGCATACTATTGCCATTGGGGACCACACATAACAACAGACACACTCACATAATACAGGTAAAGGAGGCATTCAAATTTTGGCAGTGTAGAGATATCAAATGCATGTCACACTGCATGAAAGTTCTGGAGAGGGTGATTGATAAACAAATAAGTAGAGCAGTAGAAAGTAAAATGGGAGATGAGCAGATTCAGATCAGGACGCAGCACAGTTGATCCAGTGTTTGCCAGGAGACAGATAGTTGAGAAAAAGCAAGAGATGAGGAGATAATTTGTCTGGGTATTCCAAGACATGGAGAATGCATATGACAAAGTTCCAAGAAAGCAGATTTGGGCAGTCCTGCAATGGTTCGAAGTCCCAGAAACATTGATATAAGTAGTGCAGACTATATACAAGGACACTAGAACACAAGTGTGAATTGTGTTCGGACTTACACAGGAGTTTCCAGTGGGAGTGCGTGTGCATCAGGGTTCAGCTCTGATCCCTCTGCTGTTTATACTGGTGATGGCCTACATTAGCAAACAGGCTGGGGTTGCCAGATCAACAAAGCTGTATACAGACTGTGTTGGGGTTGTCATAATGGTTAGGCTGTTTGTCACACATACAAAAGGCACAGGGTTTTTATTCCCACACTTGAGAGAAATTGGCTAGGCTTAAAATGGCCCAGGAGGACAGCTAGCCTAGTACTTGCCTATGAACTGTAACAATGTGGCATTATATGCAGGCTCTGAAGAAGAACATCAGTATATGATAGGGGAATGGAATGCAAAACTGGTGGCACATGGGTTGAAACTGAGTACATATAAAACATTTGTAATGGCAGCAAATAGAGGAAATCAGAAGAAGCTGAGAATTGGGATAGAAGGGAAATAGTGGAACAAGTTAGCAGCCTGACATTTCTGGTAAGGGTGGTTGAGGAGAAATTGCCTGAATGAGGAGGTCATAGCTACAGTCAGAGGGGCTACAGCCAACTGGCACAGAGTGTCAGGGGTAGTGTGTGACAGAAGAATGCCAAATAAGCTGAAAAGTAAGGTGTACACAACAGTGGTGCTACCAGTGCTACTGTATGGCACAGAAACATGGGCAGTAATGGCAGAGCAGATGAAAAAGCTAGAGGTGATGGAGATGAAGTGTCTGAGATGGGTGGTAGGATGCACACTGTGGGAAGGACAAAGACATAAGGACATCAGAGCAGAAGCCCAAGTAGCTCAAATTGCGGAGATCAAAGAGAACAGATTTCAGTAGTTCAGGCACATATGCAGGAAAGGAAAGACAGTCTGGTGCAAACGATTTAGGACAGACAGGAGGAAGGCAAGAGAAACTGAGTACATCAAAAAAAAGGCATGGATGTACTGTGTTAGAGAAGACCTGCAAGAATCAAGCATGACTGTCAAACAAGGTAGGAGTATAGCATTAAATTGAGAGAGATAGCGACAGCTGAAACAACACCCTACCCTATGTAGAATAATGGGAAGAGGGGATGAATGGTGATGGGAGATACATTCACTTGTTTTGTCTTCTTCTCTTTGGGATTTAAATGAAGGCAGTAGATAAAGTCTAGAGAACAGGGTCTAAGCTAAAGGGATAGGTGGTTATACTATAAATGTAGATCAGTGACGCTACAGATTTGTTAACTTGAAATAAATTAAAGTAACTGGTTATAAATATGCTGTTTCTGGGGAAGAGTATATACTGAAAGAGGAGCAGCACCTTGTGGGATGCTGTTAATGAAGATATAAGCAGAAAGAAAATATGTTTAGTGAAAGGTTTTAGTAAACCTTGCAATGTATCTTTCAATTGACTTTGCCTCATATGTTTGGTCTGTTCCTCATGAAATTTGTGGTTTTCTAGCAAATAGCTGAGGATTACAGTCACTGAATAATGGGCATTTTTGTTTCAGACTTCATAGCCTTCATACTTCCAACTTCCATCCTACACTAATACCTTATGAACATACCTACCTGGTGAAAGGACTCCCTGCAAACCAAATCAATTCAACTCCTCTATAGCATAAAGACTTGCCGTCCTGCTTAATGAACCTTGTTCACTAGGAGGCAAGAAAGTATGTGTTATCCAATAAAGTGGTAATATTTAAACACTTGCTAAACATATGGTGTATGTATTATATGCTACCTTAGCCAGGATACCCAGCAGCCATACTCCCCTCTCTATCCCTTAGCATTTAGATGTTTTATCACTCCTGTGCTGTCTCCTGCAACTATCCATAGGAGCCTTCGCAAACCTTTAAACATCTCTCTCTGCTCACTTGCCTCTGTTGTAAAACACTATCTGACCACTAGATGGCATTCTAAACTAGGATAGCACCTAAATCATCTATCTTTCCCTGATCTTCAAAGAATTTAAAGTTCTGTTCCAGGATTGAGAACTGTCTTCCTGCCCTATCTCTACACTATACCTGCTACTTTCTGCTAGCACTACTCCCTCCTACCACTTACCTTCACAACCACTATTACCTATCTCCCTAGACCAATTCCTTCTCAACTACGTACCCAGTAGTTAGCTGCTTCCTAATAGGTTTTTGCTGACTTACTCGCTTACATGTCTGAACCCGCTCCGTTCGCCCTGCAGGCTCACTCTGCTCCCCTACCCTACCCCCAATTCCCAACCACCCCAGGAGTCCTAACCATAATCCTGCTGTAGCCACACCCCCACTCCTATTTAACCAATGTCATCCTCCTACTCATTACATGCTAACTACCCAAACTCACCACTTATAGATACTCATTACTTCTAGTAGTACTTAATCAATTTACAAACTCTATATCCCAACTTACTACAAAACCTTGCAGTACCTCCCCACTCTCATCCTCTTAAAGATACCTTACCCCCAATTTAATTATTTACCTAACCAATCACCATGACCACTATACCCAGATTCAAATACCCACTACTACTTAATTGCCATCTTACCTTTACTATCTATAACCTATGTACTAACTAAATATGAACATCTGACCTTGACTAACTTCAGCCAGTCCCTTAAACAAGCAACCCTGACAGACCTACTACCTTACCATAAGTATATTAATATTACCTCTACATCCACCTGTTTAGTGCCAAAGCTTCATCGTTTAGTCCACATCAACTATAACCAACCCAAGAAAACAAAATATACACCCTGTAAATTCCTAAATATCATACACAGGATTAAAAATGCTAAACTTTTAGATGGTGACATCCATCCAAACCCTGGCCCTAACACTACAACCACCACTAACCCTCCTAAACAAAATCCCTCTACTTCTCAAACCATCACTAAAGCATCAAACTCCCTCCTCATAGCTCACCTCAATATGCAGAGCCTAAACAATAAATTTGCCCGCCTCCATGCCCTCTTAGATATCCACTCTTTCGACATCCTTTGCCTAACAGAGACCTGGTTAAAACCTGCAACACTGGACAATGAAATCACCCCACCAGGATACAATATCATGAGATTAGATCAAATAACCAAAAGGGGTGGGGGTGTAGAAATACTATACAAAGCAGATTTGCAATTAACACCAATAAATGTGCAACCACCTTCTATTAGTAGAACGGAAATCCTTATTTCTAAACTCCAAATCAACACCTACAAATCAATCTATATAATATGCGCCTACCTCCCTCCTGGTAACAACATAATCATCCTTGAAAATATTCTTTCCTGGCTGTCAACCAACTACCCACAAAAAAACATTATCCTGGGTGACTTTAATATTGACTGGAATACCTGCATCTCAGACAACCAGACTACCCACATAAACCTTTATGGTTTTTCTCAAACTATCACCTCCCCCACCAGGATCCAAAATCCCAACAACAAAGAAACAACTCTAGACTGGATACTAATAAACAGTCAGCCCCTTTCATATGATGCAGGAATCCTTCCTGATGATATCAGTGAACACTCACTGACCCACATAATCAGACAAAAGATTAATGCTCCTAAACCAACCTTATATAAAACCATTCGGTCCAACAAAAACTTTGACCCTATTAACTTCCAAACTGAACTGAAAGTATGTGACTGGTCACCCCTAAAATACGTCCAGTTAGATGAAGCTGTATCCTACTTTAATGCCAAATTCTTAGAAATCCTGGACCATCATGCCCCATCTTGCTCAAAGAGAAATAGGACAAAAACCGCTCCATGGCTAACAAAAGAGACAAGGCACACAATTATACAAAGAAATAAAATGTGGGCCAAATGGCGAGAAACAAACCCAACTGATCATCTAACATTTAGACAGTTGAGAAATGCCAACAAAAAGTCTATACTACTAGATAAAATAAACTTCTATCACAACAACAAGCAAAAAGTTCTGGGCAGGCATTAACAGACTCCTCCACCCAGGACAGTCCAAAACTCCCACCCCAACAGGATCCACCTATGAAACTCCTAAGCATATTGCTAATGCCTTTAATACCTTCTTTACTGAAGCAGTCCAAACTCCCGCTAACTCACTACCTCCTGTTTGCACATGTCTATCATCCTCCTTGATGACTTTAACCCCCTCATTTAATTTACAACCAGTCCCAACGTCCCTCATCTGCACTCTTCTTCATAAACTAAAACCTTGCACCCCCTCAGCTGACCATCTACCAGCAGAATATCTACAGATAGCTGCAGCAGCAATATCCTTTCCTATTTCCATCCTTATAAATAGAACCATTACTGAAGGAACAATCCCATCTATCTGGAAAGTCTCCCACATTATCCCGCTCCACAAAGGAGGCAACTCAACTGAACTCTCAGACTACCGCCTAATAGCTTTACTCTCCCCTTTAGCTACAATTATGGAAAAATGTATCCACCGCCAACTACTAGACCACCTACTGAAAAATAACTTACTAGCTAACTGCCAGCACAGCTTCAGGCCTCACCATAGTACCACCACAGCCCTTATATCCTTTTCTGACTGTATTAACAATAACCGAAACAACAATACTCTATCCTCAGCACTCTTTATTGACCTATCAAAAGTCTTTGATATGACCAACCATCAACTTCTCTTGAATATACTTGGTTCTCTATCACTAGATACACAGGCTTTACAATGGTTTAAATCCTACCTTGAGAATAGGCAACTGGCTGTGCTCTGGGAAAATAATCTATCCTCTCACCTTCCTATTACCCTAGGAGTCCCTCAAGGTTCTATCTTAGGCCCTCTCCTTTTCTCAATTTTCATAAATGATCTCAATCTGATCATTCTGCAAGCTACATGTATCCAATATGCTGATGACTCCACACTAATTTACTCAGCTACCTGTACACCTCAACTTCAGGCCATTACCCAAACGGTGCTTAACAGAGCAGAAAGATGTTTCTTACAGCATAGCCTCCTCCTGAATCCTAAAAAAACAAAACTACTACTCTTCACTCCCACACAAAGGTCCCCCCCAACTGACTTCACAGTTATATCCAATGATGGCATAATTATATCTCCTGACCCAACTACCAAGCTCTTAGGGGTTACAATAGACCATAATCTTAGCTTTGACATACATATTAACACAACAATAAAAACAATAAACAGAAAATTAGGCTCCCTCTATAGAATTAAACCCTTCGTTACTCCAAAAGCTAGAACAACTATTGCCCTCACCCATCTAATTTCCACCCTCATTTATGACTGTCCCATCTATACCAACCTATCAAAAAACAACCTTAACAAACTAGCCACCTCCTACAACAATATTGCCAGATTTGCTACTGGTTCCTCATTTAGAACTCACCACTGTCAAAATCTAAAGCAACTAGGATGGCTAGAACTTCATAATCAACTTCAAATTAAACAACATATTATCGCCCATAAGATCCTCTATCTTCCAAAAAAATTCTCCTATACTTACTAGCCTTCTTACCCCCTACAGTAATTTGACAACCCTTTGCTCAGCCAATAAAGTACTGGTATCCACAGTCAAATCCAAAAATAAGGCCGGTGACTCTCTGTTCGCCAACACTATTGGCAAATCCTGGAACCTCCTTCCCAATGAACTCTCATCTCTCTCCTCAGTGAAACTGTTCAAAAAACAACTCAGAGAACACCTTTGTAACCACTGGATGTTCTTCGTGTTTCACTGTTGCAGTCATAACTGTAGGGTGATCCTGCCGGCAGGCAGCCCGAGGTCGGCCAGAATTCCAAAGTCTGGGTCCGGCGTCAGCTGTACCAGCAAGTACCCTGATGTCAGAACGCAGAGGTATAAAGCTGACAGCCGACGCCATCTTCTCCAGTCTTTCTTGCCGTGCGGTGGAAAGCAGCTCGCAAGTTGTTGGTTGGCGGATTAAACAACGTGCTTTGATTGTCATCAGTCCGAAGACTTCTTCTTCTCTTCTCAATGTCCTCCGATGTCAGAAAAAGTTAATAATTGTATATCTTGTGGAAAACAAATACCTCATAAAGATTTCCACTCTTACTGTCTTCCTTGCTTAGGCCCTGACCACGATGTTTCTTGCTATCGGTTTTGTGCCAGGTTTAATTCTCGTACTATTAAATGTAGGTACGATTGGGCCTTGAATTATTTCGGTAGACGGTTCAATTACAGGATGTCGTCAGATACTTTACCGACAACCGGAATTCACAAAAAGCGTAAGGACAAGGATAGGCCTCCGAGGTCCAAACAGGATTCTATGCAGCCGGAGCCAGCTTTGGGTTCGGCGGTCGTCAGTGAGGCGCTTTTGCAGCCCCTGTCGTCAGCGACTTCGGAACCGATGGCCAACACGGACTCCCATGGGGAGCCAACTAGGCCCAGTATTTTATCTGCTGCAGGACCTTCGGACGTCGCTCCTTCAGATGGGTCCGGAACCGCTGTGCAGGCACTGGCTTCTGAAGGCGTTTTCAGGCCTTCTCATATCACTATTACTACAAAGACAAAGGCAAAGTCAAAGACTCCTGTTAAGCCAAGGATTTCTTCTCAAGCTTCTTCGGATTCAGCTCCCAAGACCCAAAAGCAATTATTAAGGATGGCTGAAGATTTGCTTACTATGATTAGGGGTTCTCACCCCCCTCCTGAAAAAAGGCCTAGACAGGATATTCCTTATGATTACTCTGATCAGGCTTCTGTGTCTTCACTCTCTTCCTCTGAACAGGATTACTCTTTCCCTCCTTATGAGGATTCTGATGCAGAGGACTCTATTCCCTCTGCTTCTCCCCCTGAAGATTTTTCTTTTGGGGAAACCTTGCATGAGATGAGAGAGCATTTTCATTGGGAAGGTCAGGATTACTCTGCTTCCAAGAAGAGACTTAGGGAATTTCTCCTTCTCCCACAACACAGGCCTTTGGCTATTCCTCCTGTTCTTGATATTGTGGATGATGCTTTCTCTGAAGCTAACCTGAATCCTGACTCTTATCCGCCTGCTCCTTCTAAGCCGGATAGATTTTATAGAGTCCCTGATTCCCATCAATTTTTATTCAAGAACCCTTCTGCAGACCCTGAAACTATTTCTCAGGGTTCCAAGGCTGCTAAGGCCGCTTCAGCTAAAAATCCTATTCCCTCTGAAAAGGATTCTCGTGCCTTGGGCAGTTGGGGCAAAAAGGTGTATACTTCTGCTACTCTTTCTATTAGAGCTTTAAATTGCCAATTTCATATGTTCAAGTATCAGCAATTTCTTTTGTCTGTTTTAAAACAAAAACTTTCTACCTTTCCTGCATGTGCTGAGGACAAGGAATTACGGGATGTATTGCATGCAACTGAACAAGTTAGCAAACATAGTTTACATTGTGGTTTTGATGCCTTGGAGGCTTCTTGTAGGGCCGCAGCCTCTGGTACTGTTATCAGGAGACATGCTTGGCTTCGAGAGCAGAATTCGCCTGAGCAAGTTAAGGCTAAATTGTTAGATGCCCCTGTTCAGCATGATGTTCTGTTTGGATCTAAAGCTGAGGAGGTTATTAAAAAGATGGAGGATAAGGCGAAATCTATGCAGACTGTTAAAGATTTCTTACAAGTTCAGCCTCCTAGATTTACTAGAAATTGGCCCTCCAAAAATTGGTCCTTTCCCACGTCTGACAGGCCTCAAAGGGGAAGATATAGACGCTCCAGAGGTCGGGCTCAGGCTCAGGCCTCTTATAGGTCCAGACAATGGACTGCTTCATCCCCTAGAAGGGGAGAAGACAGATCTCAATCACAAAGGAAGCAGACCCAATGACTCTCTCAGTTGGGCTACGGGTCCTCTTTGCCTGGAAGCCCCTCTCGGAGGAAAACTTTCTCTTTTCTACCAAAACTGGACTCATATTACCCAAGACAAATGGGTTTTGGACGTGATTTTAAGAGGTTACAAATTCCACTTTCACACTCTGCCAAGGTCTATTGGTTGGCCGGATCTGCCAAAACATCAATGGTCAGAGGTCTTAAATCAAGTGGACGCTCTATTGGCCATGAGAGCCATAGAACCTGTCCCACTTTCACAGATGGGAAAAGGCTTTTACTCAAGACTATTTCTGGTCCCAAGAAAACAAAGCTCATGGAGACCTATTCTGGACCTTTCTGTATTAAACACCTTTCTGGAAATTCCAAAATTCAAGATGCTTACTCTACAACAACTTCTTCCAATGCTCTCCCAGGATGCTTGGATGGTGACATTGGACTTAAAGGAAGCCTACTTACACATTCCCATCAGGCAGGAACGCAGGAAATACCTCAGATTCAAGGCAGGTTCGAGGCACTTTCAATTCTCTGTACTGCCCTTTGGTTTATCTACTGCACCCAGAGTCTTTGCCAAGTGTCTGGCTCCAGTAGTAGCTTATTGCAGACTCCAGGGGATTCAAATTTACCCCTATCTGGACGACTGCCTTATTCAGGCGGACAGCAGAGACCTTTTACTTCAACATCTGGATTTTGTTCAACGTCTTCTCCTGCTTCTAGGATTTTCGGTGAACACAAAAAAGTCACATTTGATCCCTTCTCAGCAAATGATTTTTTTGGGAGCTCTTCTAAACACAAGCTTGCAAAGGGCCTTCCTCACTCCAGAAAAACAATTACAGCTGGCCTCAATCTTCCAAACCTTGGCTACTTTACCTCAGCTCACTGCAAGGAAATTCCTGCAGGCTTTGGGCTACATGGCTTCTTGCATCCTGTTGATTCCAAATGCAAGGCTTCATATGAGAAAACTTCAATGGTACCTAAAGAGTGTATGGTCTCAGCATTACCACAGTCTAGACACAATGATTCCACTGATTCCCTGCCTCCAAAAGGAACTCCTTTGGTGGTCCAGGGCTTGTGCTTTGAACGAAGGGAATCCCTTCCGTCTGCCTCAACCTTCTCAGATCATAACCACGGACGCTTCGGATTATGCTTGGGGAGCTCATTTTCTAGACATAGGCCAGCAGGGCTCTTGGACAAAGAAGCAACTACTCTGGCACATCAACTTGAAGGAAATGTTGGCAGTCCAAAATGCTCTTCTGATTCGTACAGACAACACCACAGTCATGTGGTACATAAACAAGCAAGGGGGATCTCACTCTTACCCCCTTTGCAGACTAGCCATGAATTTATGGGACACAGCTCTAAATATGAATCTGCATCTTCAAGCTCAGTTCATTCCAGGAAATCAGAACCTCTTAGCAGACAGCCTAAGCAGAAATCTCTTGGATCCTCACGAATGGATGTTGGACCCCAACTTATTCAGCAGAATAACTGCAGTTTGGGGTTGTCCTCAAATAGATCTGTTTGCATCCCATCTCAATCATCAGTTGCCTCTCTTTTGCACCAGGTCCTTCCACAAAACAGCTTGGAAAGTGGATGCCCTGTCTTTCAGCTGGAGGAATCTTTCGGGATATGCCTTCCCTCCTCTTCGTCTTCTGCCTCAGGTGTTACTGAAAATAAAACAGGACAGACCCAAGACTATCATTCTGATAGCTCCAAATTGGCCTCTGCAGTTTTGGTATCCAACTTTAAAACTCCTATTCTTGGAACTTCCTTGGATTCTTCCTCTGATCCCTTCTCTTCTGTCCCAGCACCAGGGTCAGATGCAACACTCTCAAATCAGGACTCTTTGCCTAGCAGCTTGGCTCTTCAAGGGCCTTTGATTCCTTCTCTTCCCAAACAAGTTTTAGATGTTCTTTTAGAAGCTAGGCGGCCTAGCACTAGAAAATCTTATGCTTCAAAATGGAAAAGATTTTGCATTTGGATGCAGGATCGAGGTTCTGATCCTCTTTTGCCTAATATTTCCTCCATTTTACTTTCCCTCTCAGACCTTCTGCTTAAAGGCCTTTCCTTTTCCTCCATCAAAATTCATGCTTCTGCTATCTCGGCTCATTTTAATACTGATCCCCCCATTTTTTCTCACCAGCTGGTGAGACAATTTCTGAGAGGAGCTAAGAATTTAAGACCTCCCAGAACTCCCTCCTGTTCCTGCTTGGGATCTAAATTATGTTTTGGAGAAACTTACTTTGCCTCCTTTTGAGCCTGCTGCAGCTTCGGATATCAAGTTCTTATCCTGGAAGACTGCTATCTTATTGGCATTGACTTCTGCCAGAAGGGTATCAGAGTTGCAAGCTCTCATGGCTGTGGAACCATACATTATCTTCCGCCAAGACAGAGTTTCCTTGAGGACAAATCCTACATTTATGCCTAAGGTGATTTCTAAAGTGGCTCTAAATCAGGCTATTCACCTTCCTACCTTCTTTCCAAATCCTCAAAATAAAGGGGAAAGGATCTTACATTCATTGGACGTACACAGGCAGCTACGATTTTACCTGGACAAGACTAAAGATTTCAGGAAATCTGATCAATTGCTTATCTCTTATGCCTCCAGTTCTCTAGGTAAGGCTATTTCTAAACAAACTATTTTCCAAATGGATTGCTCATGGAATACGGTTTTGTTATTCTCACTATGGGAAACAGATTCCAGGTGCTGTTAGAAGTCATTCTACTAGAGCAGCTGCCACTTCAGCAGCTTTTCTCAGAGGAGTTCCTACCAAGGACATTTTGGAAGCTGCCACTTGGAGTTCAGTGCATACTTTCTCTAAGCACTATAATCTCCCTTTGTATTCTAAGTCTAGGGCAGGCTTTGCCTCTGCTGTGTTGCAGGGTCTTCTAGCTGCCCCTTCTTCTGCATAACCTCCTCCCTCATTCACAGCTTTGGGATTCTACCCTACAGTTATGACTGCAACAGTGAAACACGAAGAACATAGTACAGTTGTGTACACCTACCATAAATGTAGATGTTCGAGTGTCTTCACTGTTGCAGTCGGTGTTTCCCTCCCACCAGTCCCCTCTTATTTTTGCTTGTTTTCTCTTCCACTTCTTTTGTGGTGTATTTGTGTTCCTTTTTAGATACATTTTGGTTTGTTTTTTGGGGGCTTCTGACATCTGGGGCAAGAAAGGCTGGAGAAGATGGCGTCGGCTGTCAGCTTTATACCTCTGCGTTCTGACGTCAGGGTACTTGCTGGTACAGCTGACGCCGGACCCAGACTTTGGAATTCTGGCCGACCTCGGGCTGCCTGCCGGCAGGATCACCCTACAGTTATGACTGCAACAGTGAAGACACTCGAACATCTACATTTATGGTAGGTGTACACAACTGTACTTTATGCCCATGTAGTAACCCAGACTAATCTTACCACCACTTTCTCTGCAGCCTCCCTACATTACCATTTGCAATTTGATTCCAACTCTCTCCATGCCTCAAACAGTAGACACACCTTTACTTTTTTAGTCTTTATAACAGTTTCATTCACGTAATCTTTTTCTAATTATGTACTTGCATAGCTAGCAGCAGTAATCTATTTATCACATAAAAACAACCATATAAACTGTCTTTATACTTCTTACTACATGCTTCCCTAAAGTTGCTATGCTACCATAGGATAAATGGTATAACTCTCTGCTAAATACTGCTCCTTGAGCTGTTACATTTATTTGTGTATTTTTCTTCACCACTCTTTCTTATTGTGTGCCACTTTTAAAATTGTTTGTTGCTCTATCTGTTTCTTATCTTCTGCTACTTTAATAATAATATTTGTCTATATAATGTGTATTCTTCAGCTTAAAATAGTACTGTACCTTAAGTTGTTACATATTTATTTATTTGTACCTGAAGTTGTAAGTTTTGCTTATGTGGAGCTTTTCTCCCTGGGCCTCTACTGAAAATGGACATATATCCAGTTAGACTAGCCCGGTCAACAAATGGAAAATAAATAAAAAATAAATAAATAAAATGCAAGCAATGCAAAACATGTTCGTCATTCTAGCGACTTTCCAAATGTCTAAGAGAAGTATATAAAATCTGCCCATGGTTTTGGGCCTTAGTCTGCCATTATTTTTGGACCTGTCACTATTTCTTTCACTAAGAACTTAAGAGCTATGCCATGCAGGATGGGATTTTACAGTATATGCAAGCACATGGTTGGATTGGCTGTTTGGTAGAAAAAGAGCTGATTTTTTAAGGGTTGGTTAAAGTAACAACAGAAAAGTTGACATATGGGAGTTATGATTAGGCTCACTGAGCTGTGCAAGTTAAAAACTCTATAGTGTAGTCAGGAAAGCTTGGACAGAGAGGTATTAGTATTAGTAGTCAGGCTAGCTCAGTCAGTGGAGCATGACATTCTTGCACTCAGGATGGTGGGTTCTAGCCCCACACTAGGCAAATCACGCAGTGGTGCAGCAATAGCATTGCCGCCTCATAGCAAGAGGTTCTCCAGTTCGATTCTCAGCTGGAGCACCTTCTGTGTAGAGTGTGCATGACCTCCCTGTGTTCGTGTGGGTTTCCTCCGGGTGCTCCAGTTTCCTCCCACATTACAAAAACATGTGTCTGGAGCGTTTCTCCCTGGGCTTCTACTGAAAATTGGCTTCATTCCAAGTTGGACTTTCCCAGTTAACAAATGTTTGTTTGTGTCTTTCGGCTTTTCCCGGTTAGGGGTTGCCACAGTGGAACTCCCGTCCGCTAATGATTGGCAGTTGATTTTTACATACCGGCTTGCCAGGCCTGACGCACAACCTTCAACGAAGGTACGCCCATTCACGCATGTCTCCACGCAGAAGACGCTGTAGCTGAGAATCGAACCGAACAACGTCTTACTGTGAGGCAACAACACTACCAAATGTTAAATAAATAAAAATTGATTGGGTGTTTTGTATAACCAAATTAGGCATAAAGCAGAAGTGGTTATTAAAATAAAAGATTGTATGCACAGCATAGAGGAGGATTTTTGAAAATAGAAGTGTGGTGAAAAACTCAGTTATTTTTTTGAGCTCTCTTGATTGTTTTCCGTTTATGTTTTAAAACGGGTGAAAAAATAGTGTGTACATACATTAATGTGCGTTTGTATATGATATACTTATGTAAAAGCATGTGAACTATGAGAGTGACCTGAGGGTGTGTGCGCATGTGTATGTGATCTGTGTGTATCTGTGTGTATGTTGGGAGCATCCATGTATATGTGTGCGTGTTTGTACAACTTATTAAAGTTCTGGTTTGTAAAGGCAGTGTCAGTATGTGTGTGCATGTGGGAAAAATTGTGATTTTATTGGCGGATATACATCAAATTGGGAAACAGATAAAATAAGGCTTCAGTTAGCAGCAAAAAAAGTCAAGTAATTATCTTTCAAAAATAAGGCATAAAATGTGTTACATAACATCTAAACCCTCTGAGCTTCTTGAGGGGGCTGGCTGCTCCAGAACCACAGCTGTATAAGGGGAGTTAAAGGCTTAGTGGAGAGGCACTAACCTCATCATGTTCCCTGGGTCCAACCAAGACTAAAACTTCCCCCATTCAGGGATGTACTCAGAAGATCTGTATAGATTCTATCGCTGGAGACAATGTGGTCTTTCATTCATTATCTGATTGACAGCTATTCATACAAGCAAACCTAAGAGGTGTACACAAAAGATCACTATAGCTTGTCAAAGGGCACTATACTGTCTAAGAGCAACAACTTGGAATACATTTCTGAAATCGTACATCAGATATGTATATAAGTGGCTCTCATCTGTGGTCAGGGTAAGATGGGGGGCTGTGTATCTAACAGCAGCAAGCTGAAATATAGTACTGTGGCAATATATTTCACATTCATACAAGCTTAGCATCAAGGGGCATACAGAGAAGGTGTATGGCTTTGAGGATAAGTGTGAAGAGGCTAGCATTATGCAAACATGACTGCAACAACTTTTGATATTTAGAGATTTATACTTTGTTACTAAGTTAATGATCACTAGGGCCCTTATAAGCCTAGCTGAGCACCCCAAACCATTTAGGTCCAGAGTATTATTGACATCTATATGGGGGGGCATATTAGTAGGGAGGTAACTAAGGGTTTGTGGGGGGGGGGTTAGGATAATACTTTTCTTATTGACGGCCACTGTCCATAAGGGACATGGGGGCAAGACCAAGGCTAAATATATGATTTCCATTCAAATTGTTAAGGTTTTGTTTGAATAGGGTCAGTGAGGAACTCGGTTTTACATGGATGGGAAGCCTATTCTATAATGCTGGGATCCTTTGGGACACATATCTGTCTATCCAGCACATTCTGTTTATGCCACAAATGAAGTTCAGCTGCCTGGATCTACTGTTTCTGCTGCTGTTTGTTTTGCACATGCACAACAGATCCATCATGGCTGGGTCTGAGGAAGTTCAGTAAACCAAGTAAAGATAATGTCTCAGCAGCCTGTAGGAGACTGAATACAGAGAGAGAGCCTTTATGGTATCAGTGTAGGAGAGAGTATTCGTGCCCTGAATTCTCCTAGTGAGAAGCCTTCATGGGCATTCTAACTGTTGCAAATGTCTGGTCAAAATCATGCCAAAGTGGGCATTGTATCCAATGATAGATCTGATAAGGGCCAGGTAGAGTGGTACTGTAAACTTGTATCTGGATATCATACCCTTGCCTATAAATTGGGCAACATTGAATGATTTTCTTATTATCTTAGCTATGTGTTGGTCAAAGGCCAGATTGCAGTTTGCATACATTCCCAGATGTATTTGTTTTCCAGGGTAGAGCACTGATCTCCGTGGACCTTTTTCAGGCACAGTCTGAGAGCAGTCTCTCCCTTACTATTGGGTCAACTCTTTGGGGCATTTTATTGAAGGAGTAATTAACATGGGTATCAGTTTCACAAAGGGCACTATAATGCATTTTTTGGCATTGAATTGTAGGCCATGGATTTGGCACCAGTTATTTGTCTTTGTTAAACCCAGTTGCAAGAAGTTGGTGTCTTGGGGAGCATCTAAAATAGCTCCCAATTTACAGTCATCTGCGAACTTGGTGAGCCAGAGGCCTTGAATGTTAGCCTTGAGTTCTGAGAAGTAGATGCTAAATGGGAGCAGGCCCAGCACAGAGCCCTGGGGTACTCCCTTGGTGACCTGTCACTTGGTGGTGAACTCACTGATCCTGACTTATTGGGTCCTTTCTGTGATCCAGCCAGCAATCCAGCAAGTTATTTAAGAATGTACACTTAGCTTAGAGAGCTTGTCAACAATGTCTAAGTGGGCTGTTGTATCAAATGCCTTGGCCAGGTCAAGCTAAGTAGTATGCACTGTTTTACCCTTATCCATTGCCTTGGTAACCCTCTCAATGAAGCTAATCAGGTTAAGTAAGCATGACCTTCCCTTAACAAAGCCAAACTGGGATGGGTCCAGTATCTGTAGGTTGCCAATGTCCTTGTTTATCATTTCCATGATAATTGGTTCCATGGCTTTGCATATTGGACTTGTTAGACTGATGGGTTTCCCTGGGTCAGCTGATGGTCTACCCTTATGGAGAGGTCTAATTGTTGTGTTCCTCCATTTACTTGGAAGGTAGCCTGTTTCTAGGCTGTAACTGAAGATTGCCTCAAGTGGTCCTAATAGGTCATGTTTCAGACTGTTCAGGAGGCAACTGTCGGGACCCATGGAGGTAGTGTTCTTGGCTTCAGTGAGTGCTGTCAGCACCTGGTCCTTGCCGATAGCTGAGGGAAGTGTGCTAGAGGGGATTTCGTCTGGTGGAGCTGGGAGGGAGTGGACAGGTGATGTTTTGAGCTGAATTTATCAGCCACTAGATTTGCTGTGCCACCCTGATTGGTGAAGGTGGTACTGTTCACCACTAGTTCAGCACACTACTGTGTGTTACACCTAAAGCTCCAGACATTGTTGAAGAAGGCCTTATGATTTCTGTAGCCTGCAAGGCTATTCTGACCTCATAGTTGGCCCTGTTGGACTTAATTAGTCCTCTTAGCTTCTTGTCTAGACGTATAAGACATCATTTGTCTGTGGCTGTTTGTTCTTTCATGTTCATCCCAATCAAACACCTTAGCAGTACACAAAATGGTACAACCATTTTATTTTGTTTGGGAGAAAGGCAGGTGGGCACTGTTACCAAATATGAATTTTGTATCTTTGCAAGAAATTGTTTTCTGATTTTATTGGGAACTACTATTTAATCAATGTTGAACATTAAGCCTTAGATACAGTCTATCTTCCTTGAAAGGGAAAAACATGAATTCTTTCATTTCCTTTCTTATGACTTTTAATTATGCAAACATTGGATCAAAGGTCAGAAAAAGTTCTGAAATGCACCTTACAGTATCTAGATCTCCACTGTTTCCAGGAGCCAAGTGACCCTCAACCCCCCACCTTAATTCAGTTATTTCCTCCACAGTTATTTGCAGTGCAATCTTGCTCATTTAGGATGT
This sequence comes from Protopterus annectens, assembly GCF_019279795.1. Classification (NCBI taxonomy): domain Eukaryota; kingdom Metazoa; phylum Chordata; order Ceratodontiformes; family Protopteridae; genus Protopterus; species Protopterus annectens. The sequence continues at coordinate 1,572,757,991 of NC_056726.1, forward strand.
GCTGAAATGATGGAGGTAAAATGTTAGAGTACGATATAGTCTGAAAATAGAAGGAAGAAGTCATCTATCATGGTGGCATGTGTAGGTGATGAGTGGGGGATATTGGGATGTGGGCTAAGACTGGACAATGGGGAGCATAATGAAGTGCTTTTGCATATGCTAACTGTTACTACAAATAAGAAATGTGGAGACTGCTGACCTTTCTGAAGAAAATCTTTATGTACACTGGTGTTGACAGTGTGATGTGACTTAATACCACATCACTTGTAACATGGAAAGTCGTCCTGATGCCTTAATTAACTGTACCTCCCACCACTTTACAACTCATCTGCAGTTATCTTGCTTTATAGTCATACAGTCAAATTGTTTAACATGTAGTTCTTATCCATTGTAGCTCTTTATTGGTCATTTGTTGTTGTTAAAGGAGAAGAACAAAGTAATTTGCTATATGCTGCTAATGAAGATGATTACCATTACCGCTGGAACAAACCCTGAATACCAAAATACTTGCCTTCCACTGTGTATCTTGCAATTACTGCCAAGATTGATGGATTTAGTTTTTTTATTGTTAGTTGTAATGGACTTTTCTTAGTGTCTGTATGTTTCCTATAAAATTATTGGAAATGTAATTCTAAGTAATGCAGTGAGTATAAATGTTTTAGAGAATCTGTTGCTGAGTAATAAAATGTGTGCCAATGGATTGTTTGGGCAGTGTGTTTGAAATAAAAGTTGTTTATTGCATATTTACTATGAACCAGAATAACCAGTTTGTTCAACTAGTCGTCCTGTATTCAGTGTTAATATCCGTTGAGAATTGAGTGTACTTTCCTGTTACTGGTACTTATGGTTAACAAAGTTTGTCTGAGAATGATGTTGAGTTGGCTAAGTGAGATGATGAGTATACAGAAAAATGGAACATTTTCTGTGGTTTTGGAAGCCTAGTGTTGACATATGAAGTTTATTTTATTTTTTATTTTTATTTCATTTGTATTTTACATTTATTTACCTGGAAAGTCCAACTGGCAAGAAGATTGTTTTCAGAGAACTGGGGAGAAAAGCTCCACTTTACAACATCTAAGAAAACTTGTAGCAATAGTAGTTAGCAGTAGTTCTTAACTAACAATAGAGAGTAGTTCTACTAGAATACATTTACAAACATTTTGTAGCAGCAGTTGTAATTAACTTACATTACAGAAATAAGTGATGTTCAGGGAAAAAGGTAGGATTTACAAACAGTAGTAAGGAAATTTACAAAGTGGGACAAAATGTGGCACGACTTGTCAACATGAAAATGCAATACTAAATACAGTATTTAATAGTAGGAACATATCATTGTTACTATTCTAGGAAAAGGCATATTACACTAGGAAATCCATGTGGGAATACTTCAGAAATGTGTAAAGTAGATGTACCTGGGCTAGTATAAGAGGGAGAGGGAAACAGAAGTAGAAAAGGGGGAGGTAGAAATACTAGTGCAAGGTTAAGAGGGAGGGTGAAAAGGAAAAGAAGAGAATGAAAGCAGCGAATGGATTTAGAGTGGAGGGGGATCGTGTGGAATTAGAAAGTGTAGCATTAGCAGCAATTGAGAGGTTCACCTTGTGTAGTGCAGGAGCATATCCAGTTTGTTTGTAAGGTTTTCCCTGAGAAATGACTTGAAATTGCAAGTATTAGTATTGTTTCAAATGTGTTGGGGAATTCCATTTTTTTGGATATCTGCTTTGAGAAGGGAGAGCCCCCAAAGATATTGTTGGCCTTACTGACTTTTAGGAGTTTAGCAGAGGATCTCAGTATTCTAGAGTTATTGTGTTCCTGAATTAGATTTTTGAGTGCAGGGCAGTTATTGGGTTTGTGGGGAATGAAGTGCACAATAGTGAGTTGGGTCAGGGATAGTAGATTAGGTAGTCCGATACAGTTTAGTTCACGAAGGGCAGAGCAGTGATGAAATCTGTAGAGATGGCTAGTAAAAAAAAATTGCTATTTTATTGTAGCATCACTCTTATTTATTAATGTCAGATTTTCAGAGGATACTGAAAACTGGGGAGGTGTAAAGACGGGTATAGAGGAGATGGGTCCTGGCTATGGAGTGTTGGGTGTGGTAAGTAAGGTAAGGCTTGGATCTATAAAGTGATCCTAGCTTTTTGTGGACCTTTTTGATGGATAGTGCTATATGTTTATCAGATTTTAGGCCTATATCTATTGTTACACCATGAAGTTTGGTGTGTTCTACAGGTTCGATTTTGATTTTGTTGGAGGAGTATATGGGATAAGGGGTGAGGAGGTGATGTGTTTTGGCGTTGGAGAATAGCATTAGTTTTGTTTGTTGTTTATTGCATATTTACAGGTTCGATTTTGATTTTGTTGGAGGAGTATATGGGATAAGGGGTGAGGAGGTGATGTGTTTTGGCGTTGGAGAATAGCATTAGTTTTGTTTGTTGTTTATTGCATATTTACAGGTTCAATTTTGATTTTGTTGGAGGAGTATATGGGATAAGGGGTGAGGAGGTGATGTGTTTTGGCGTTGGAGAATAGCATTAGTTTTGTTTGTTGTTTATTGCATATTTACAGGTTCGATTTTGATTTTGTTGGAGGAGTATATGGGATAAGGGGTGAGGAGGTGATGTGTTTTGGAGTTGGGGAATAGCATTAGTTTTGTTTTTTTAGTGTTGATTTTCATCTCCATATTGTATGATGGTGGCTAGCTGGATGGTTGTCAAAAGTTTGTTTGTTAATATGGTAAAAAATAGAGGACCAAGGATTGTGCCTTGTGATACTCCAACTGAGACTGGTGATAGGGTGGAGAGTTCATTTTGCCACTTGATTGCTTGTTGACAATCAGTTAAGTGGCTTCAGAACCAAGAAAGAGCTGGATAGGAGCGGTTAAGGGACGATAGTTCTTTGAGTAGTTTAAGGTGAGATACTGTATCAAATGCCTTGGATATGTCGAGAACGATGGAGGATGCATGGTGACCCTTGTTTCTGAGCTCGTTGATAGTGTTGGTAAAACGTATTAGAGTAGTTGTGATGCAGTGTTTGGGTCTAAAGCCATGCTGAGTATTGGAGATCAAGTTATTGCTTTCTAAATAGTCAGTGAGTTGTGCTTATACACATTTTTTGAAAATTTTGTTCAGTGGTGAGAGTATAGCTATCGGTCGGTAATTTGCAAAATCGATGGGCCGCATTTTTGCAAATGAATGATATGAGAGATTTTCCTGAGTTTAGGGATGTATTATTCTGATATGAACCTGTTGATAAGGAGAAAGATGGGACAGGGTATGAAATCTGCTGTCAGTTTAAGATATTCATTTGGGAGTTGGTCACCCAAAATCCCTCACGACTAATTGCCTGCTTAGGATGTTGTTATTAATGTGATAATTTGTGGGGGCATCACTCTCCCCAAAGGGGATGATGATGCATTTTTTGGTATTCAGCTTGAGGCCATGTTTCTGGCCCCAGTCATTTGTCTGAGTCAGATCCTCTTGGAGGATGTCCACATCACTAGGGGAACTGATGACAGCACCCATCTTGCAGTCATCTGGAAACTTGGTCAGCCATAGCCCACTGGTTTTGGCCTGCACCTCAGAAAAGTATATCCCAAATAACAGAGGCCCCAAGACTGAACCCTGGGATATGCCGCTTGTTACGGCTCTACTGCTTGAGGTGGGCCAGTTTGCTACCCATCTGGTAACATATGGATTGATGCCTAGTTGAGAGAGTTTATCTATTATGCCCAAGTGGGAAATAGTGTCAAAGGCTTTGGCCAGGTCAGGGTAGGCAGTGCGCACTGTCTTCCCCTCGTCCACGGCTTTGGTGACTGTCACAAGGAAGTCGACTAAATTTAGTAGACATGGCCTCCCCTTGACGAAGCCTTACCGTGTGGGATCAAGTGTTTGGAGGTTGCCAATGTCCTTGTTAATGAAGTCCATGATAATCCATTCCATGGCCTTGCAAATCATGCTAGTTAGGCTGATGGGTCTATAATTTCCTGGATTGGTGTACGCTCCACCTTTGTTAAAGGGATGACAGTGGCTGTCCTCCACTCAGCTGGGATGATGCTAGTACTCAGGCTTTGGTTGAATAGGGTGCCTAATGGTGCTGCAAGTTCCTGCCCGAGTTCACATAGGATGCAGCCTGGGATGGTATTGGGCCCATGGAGGCTGTATCTTTTGTCTTTTGAGAGAGTAGTGATGACCTGTTTCCTAGATATAAGGAGAAGGCGTCATATACTGGGGATGTCCTGATTTACTGGTGGGGGAGACAGAGGAGTAAAGTTTTCACTGAATCTGCCAGCCAGCAAGTTTGCTATATCTACAGTATTTGTATATGTGGTGTCCTTGACCACCAATTCTGAACAGATCTGGGTGCTTCCTTTGAGGTTGCGGACATATATGAAGAAGGCCTTTTGATTGTCTCTAGTAGAGGTGGTCAATTTGGGCTCAAAGTTTTCTTTGGAGGATTTCACTAGTGTTCTTATTTGGTTGTTCAGTCTAAGGAGACATAGCTTCTAATTGGGCACCTGCTCCTTCTTGGTCTTGGACAACAATTTTTTTTCCTTTTGTTATAGAGTTTATTTATTGCAGATGTCCACCAGACAGGTTTACTCTTCCTTGCGGAGAATGATTTAGTCTTTTTTGTTATTCCTGATTCCCTGCATCTGTATAAATGCTGGTATAGTGCGTTGGTGTAGTTTTGGATATTGGTGCCAGTTCCGACAGAGGGGGGGGGCTGTGAAGCTGTTTATACCATCCCTTAGGAGGCTGTAATCAGCTTTGGAGTAGTTTTTATGTCTGATCCTACCTAGTGGGGGGGGGGGGGTTGGGGGAGATGGTGACTTCGAAAGTGACTGCTTTGTGGTTGGATCTTACCAGGGAGGATGATACTATAGGGATGCTGCAGTGGTTACTCATGTTAGTTAATGCCAAGTCCAAGATATTATCACCTCTTGTGGGGGTATCGACTAGCTGTTCCAAGGCATTTGCATAGACAAAATCAGGGAATCTCTGGGCATTTGTGTTCTGGCATGATTAGTTCTTCCAATCTATGTTTGGGAAGTTAAAGTCACCCAGGATCATGGTAAAGGGTTGAATCTTGATAGATTCGAACAGGTCCAAATGGGCGGATTAGGCATTAGAGGGCTGGTAGCTAGCTATGATTTTAATAGGGGTGTTTTCCATGGTTAACTGCACCTGGAGTGTCTCCTGTGTGTCGTACTGTTTGACCAGTCTGGAGGTTTGTATGTCTTTGATGTATATTGAAACTCCACCTCCTTTGACTTTACTGCCCACAGTTTGGGGTCTGAATGTATGATAGGATGAGTAACCAGGTAAGGCTGGGGTGCTCTCCGCAGCTTTGAACCAGGTTTCTGTGACTGCACACATGTCAGCATTCACCAGGTTTAGGAATGCTTGCAATGAGTGCATTTTTATTGTTTAGACCTCTAGCGTTTAGCAGAATGACCTTTAATTTGTGTTTTGTTTAAATTTTTATATTGGTAGTTTTAACCTCATCACTTTTCCTAAAAAAAGCACTATAGGGGAGGCAAGAGCCTTTGCCAGAAGCCTGAAACCCAGGTGAGACAGATGCAGGCCATCTCTGGCAAAGCAACGTGGTCTGTCGATCATATCTTCCCATGCTGTCAGGTACTGGATCCCCCTGGAATGACACCAGACACTAAGGCAGTTGTTAAAGTCAATCATTTTCTGTTTGTATTGAGACATAATTCTGGGTGACGGTAGAATGCTGCTTAAGGCTAGGGACATACCTGCCTGGGACACATATTCAGTGAGCTGAATCATGTCTCTCTTCATATTGTCCAGGGGGTATGTCTCAAGTAGTTTACGCCAATATGGACTATGACAGAGTCATAACATTAGCTGTTGTTGAGAGACTTTAGTGCGTATGTGATATGGCGGATTCTGGCACCTGGCAAACAACTAACCATGACTTTCTCCTTATCCAGCCTGGTGAGAGGCAGATCTGTGTGTCTCACAATGGAGTCTCCTATGATTGGGGTGTGGACTAACTGGTCCAGAGAATGGTATGAGTGACCCTTTGTGGGACTGGCTTATGTGAACTGGTACAAGGGTTTGATGTTTAATGTCAGTCCTACTCAGTGGAAGTTTAGACTGAGAGCTGACATTTGTCTGCAAGGCTGTATTCAGGGGGCAAGGCATCATGGGTGGAATTGGGGTGCTGCATGGATGAAGATGGGTAGTACATTTTGAGAAAACCTACATACACGTGTGTTGTGCATTTCTAATTTAATGATAAACTGATCAATAAACACATTTTCTTACGTGTGGTATAAAATTAAGCATTGGAGGCAACAAATCCATAATGTGATTTTTATTAAACATGAAAAATATTTGACACTTTTCTTTTGCATGTATGTTAATAAAAGACTCTAATATCTACACTAATGCTCATACAGTGCAAAGATTGGCTTCAAACAACTTCCTTCTGTCTGCAGTATTGGTAGAAAATGTCCAGACTACTTCGGGTCCTTCAAGCTTGTATCTTTTTTGATGCAGCATACTCTCTCATATCAATTTTCCAGGCACATTCTCCCCCTGCATTAAGAGGCTGATAGGAATGATGTGGAAGCCAGTTAAGCAGCAGAAAAGATGTACATGCACCACAGCTTAGAACATACTACATAAGAGCTACAGACTATTTACAAATCACTTTATGTATAATAATATTCTCCTCAATTTTGGCACTCGAAGGGTAAGCATCACAAATAATCTGGTTAGGACTGGGTGAAGGTGTTGGCCAGCCCACACACAAGCTGCCATGGGGACGTATGTTCACCATTATTAACCATGTATACTTGGAAATTAGTTAAGCCTGCCAACTTTCATTGTACACATGAGTATGTACTGTCTGAATAGAAAGACAAAGCATTTTGCAAGGCGTAGTGACTTGGATTAAAAATTACCCAGTATTGCAACATAATCTCTGGGACTTGGAGCAGACACTGAAATATTGTGCCATAGCAAGCTTTGAATCATACATGTGAAACTATGTAAATAAATCTTGTGCAATGCCGTTAACAAGGAAAAAGTAAACTGGTATTGAATCACAGAATGAAAAAAAAAGACACCTGCCTTGTATTCCACAGTACTGATTTCAAGTAGCCAAATAATGGCAGTCAGCAGCCCTTAGTATGCATAATTTCCTGATGTGCATTTACAGCCCATTAGCAGTTGTCCCATTTTTTGCTATTTCAGCATCTTGGGTGTGCTGAAAAATAATTGCCATAATGACTGAACTGCTGTTGGGGGAGGAAGCAGGGTTAGTAATATTTGCATTAAGCAACATTTGTTACAAATTTTGTATTCATTGATTTAACTATGTTAATGTACCATAATGATATAAGAATATTATATTATGTGTGTTTTGAAATAAATTCAGTGCTAATATGTGCATGACAGTTATTGCTACATATTGGTGGATAAAGGTGTAGAGTCCCATCAGTTCTATGATATAACACAGCCATAATACTTAGTAGGAGTGGGTGTTTGTGAATTAAGTTTGTGGCATTGATATTTAGTATAGGTAAGGTTTGTATTCATAATGGAGGGGATAAGTAATGCATTCTGTCCAAGAAAGGCAATATCTGTCATCTTTCATCTGCTGTCTGATGCAGGGATATGAACCTGGATGACTTTGTAACAATTAAAAAAAAAACTTTTTCTGACATAAGTGACACAGTGGAGTCTTGATTTAGAAAAGGGAAGAATATAACAAACATATTTAAATATTGGGAATAAATAGTGATATCTGGAGAGGATTTATAAAGAGGAAAATGCATTACATGTACAGCAACACTTTGAACGACTGGAATCAAAAGTAAAATAGTGAATGAAGTCATAAAAGTAAATGGGGACCTGCGTACTGACTTACAATATGTGAAAAAATCTGAGCTGATGCATTAGAAATGGTTTACTGCTGTAAAAAGTATTCTAGAAAACTTGCAAAAGTCATACAGTTACAAGGGACAAATTAAAGGGAGCAAGTAAAGACCACCACAAGACTATATATCTCCTGTGTCCCTGATTTTGTTGAATGCTCCTGATCTTGACTCTCAATTTTTTTAATCGGGTACAGCAATGGGGATTACTGTAAATCGGTAATATGATACAGTAATCTCGAATTACTGTTTTGAAAATGCACATTGATGCAAAAGTATTTTTAAGGGCATCACAGTGATATTTAAAAAAATTGTTCCATGTTTTACAGCCTTTGTGACATAAGTATTTAGTAATTTTGTTTTCTCATGAATCCCTTTAAATTTAAGTCATGAGGTTGCCAAACAACATGTTAAAAAATAGTATTGAGTATGGATTACAGTTTGAGGACATAAAGAGTCTTTGGTGCAGCCAAAATAAGTGTCCCACTGGCAGTAGGAAAAGGCTTGTACAAGGCAACTGTTCATGAATTTAGTCCCCTGCTGTGGCTATTAATCACAGCAGCAAACAGCTCAAATAACCTTTGGCAGTTTGACAGAAACAAAGGGGAGGTGTTTAGGGGAGGGGAGATGAATAAGGACTATAAGTCAGGCTCAGGCATTAAAAAAGAATGAAAATTAGCCACTTTAGAAAGAAAGAGAAGTAACAGGCACTTTCGAATACTCTTCCGTGAGATTATCCCTGTTTGACTTTTATATAGTCATTGTAAAGGAAGCAATGGTAATTAAACCTGACTGACTGAAAGAAAGCAGGGTATATATGAAAACGCATGTAAAATCAATGCAGTGACAGGAGCTTAGGGACTATGATATAATATTTTAAAGCCAAACACACCAAGATGCTGGATCCCCTGTGGGCAGTCTCTGAAATGACATGCAAATATATATTGAAAAAATATATATAGTCCCAAAGTGGTGTAAAATGCAGGAAACATCAAGACATGATAAAATAAACATGTTTTCTCAGTCTTTGGGTGTGGTTCTCCTTTAATTGGAGACCTTCCCTCACCTCTGGTATCTAGTCACTGAGTCCATGATAAGCACTGCCCACCTTTTGGCCACAGGTACTTGCCAGTGCCTCAACTACTAAGGTCTGAAAAAAGTTTTTATCTATATTCTGCGTTTTTGATCATGAAAAAGCTTTTCTAGAGGTGAAAGCTGAACTCCTACACAAAAGCATCAATTAAACATTACCAAGGCACCCTAATAACACACACAGTTTTTCTCAGGTCTGTCCAGCTGTTGCCCCAGCTGCCTGACTTGACTCCCCACCAAACAGCGATGAGGTGAAAAAGTAGCACCTCTCTAGACTCAACTATTAAGAATATACAGGCTTAGTTCTGTTGATATGATGACTGTCAATCATTGACCTCTGGGCCAAGATGCTTTTTTACCAAGTGCATTCTTCTGGGTCAAGGTGCTCTCTTGCCAAGCATGAGTATTCTTATGTCCAGACAATTGGCATAATGGTGAATGTGTTCTTCTCCCATGCACAGGGTACAAGGCTTGATCCTGACCCGTGTTAAGAGCTTCATTGATTGAAGAAATATCTTTGGGGTGGGAAGTTGGCATAATGGCTAAGGTGCTTACCTTACAGACACAACGTACAGGGTTTGATTCTCTATTGCGGTATTTGGCTAGGCTTAAAATGGCTTACAAGGCAGTTAGCCTAGTACTAATCTATGAACCTGTGACTTCAGTTGTTATGGACAATCCATGACTAGCACAAAAATATAAATGAACTGATTAATGGACAGACCTTATATACATACATGCTTACATCTCAACAGCTTACTACAAAATGGCAGTCTAGCTTGCACATGCTCAGTATTTATACACTTGTTCAAGCCTTTGGATAACTTCTTAAAGGTACATGCACACATACTGATCTACATCCTCCCTCTTAAAAAGATTGCCCTTTGTAAAAACAATATTAGAGTTAGACATGCATTACTATAGGCATTAGAAGCAAAACAAAATGTTCATGTTCAAGTTGCCGTGTATCTGTTGCATGGTTTAAATATATGACCAAATCTTGTAACATAACAATCTGGACTAAATTTAGCAACAGGGACAGTCTTCAGTGAACAACTCGTATCAGTAACTTCTGGACTCGTCACAGGAATGGGAATATTCTCTGGAACTTCCTCTGGAATTGGAGCACCGGACATCTCACTCTGACATAAAGAGTCTTTCTCACAGGTTATGTGCTGTGGTATAGGACACCGGTCTCAAATGTTTCCGATTCTGCCTAAAGTCTGCTCCTTGTGATTCTGCAATGTATGAGCTTGGCTGTGGGCAAATACTCTTCATGACAACAATCCGATCATAACCTCTGGATGTTTGTATCCTTATCACTTTTCCTTCTTGTAATGGATTGAGCATTTTGCTGGTCTTATTATAGTAGGACTTCAGGGTTAGGCGTTTCTTCAACAGATTGGCTTTCACTGACCTGTTGTTCTTGACACATGGAACCAACAATTGACTGCTGATTGGTAATGTGGTTCTGGTTTGTCTAAACAGAAGTCTCTGAGCAGGTGAATCAAGATGTTTATCACAAGGAGCATTTCTGAGATTCAAGAGATTCAGGAAAACATTACTATTGTCTTGTTTTGACTTGTCTAGTAATGGTTTTGCACTTTGAACTGCACGTTCTGCCAAACCATTTGACTGCGGGTACTCAGGACTACTCGTGACATGAGTAATGTCCCATTCTTCAGCAAATCTTTTGAACTGTTGGCTTGTAAACTGCATGCCATTGTCAGAAATAACTGTGCGGACTACCATGTGTTGCAAAATGACGTTTCATCTCAGTAATGACAGTACTGGATACTAAGTTAGGAAGTTTGTCAATCTCGAACCAATTTGAGTAAGAGTCTACTAACACCAAATAATGTTGACCATTCCACTCGAAAATGTTGGTGGCTACTGTTGACCAAGGTCGTTCAGGAATCTGGTGTAGTTGAAGTGGTTCCTTCTGCTGATGTGGCTTTATACTGTTACACACGGAACAAGATAAAAGTGCTGTCTGAATGTCTTGTGACTTAGAAGGCCAAAATACTACACCTCTCGACCTTCTTTTGGTATAGTTGATACCTGGATGACCACAGTGCAAGATAGTAATGTACTCTTGTTGCAAGGACTTTGAAACTATTACTTTCAGATCTTTTGTAATAATATCTTTGTCAGACAAAATGTCATCTCTGTATGGAAAATAAGGTTGCACTTTTTGAGGTAAACTAGACTGCTTTGATGGCCATTCTTAACTGATAAAGTGGTTGAGCCTTTGAAAAACCGGATCTGTGGCTGTGTGATCTCTCAGCTCATCAAGACATATGGAAGAAAAATTTCTTCCATGATTTCAAAATCAAGGTTCTCATTCTTGTGCTGTTCTGTGGTGTTTCTGGGCAATCTGGATAATGTATCAGCAAGATAAAGAAGTTTGCCTTTCTTGTAGACAAGAGTGAAATTATACTTTTGCAATCTCAGCATAATACATTGCAGTCTGGCTGGACCTTTCTCAAGATAGTGACTAAAGGTTGGTGATCTGTTTTAATTTGGATAGGTCTACCATAAACATAATCGTGGAACTTCGAACTTGCAAATACAATTGCTAAAAGCTCTTTCTCTACCTGGGCATACTGCATCTCAGTTTGGGTAAGAGTTCTCGATGCATAGAATGACTGCATCAAGACCAAATTTCAAAGCATCATATGAAAGTGTTACTGGTTTGTGAACATCATAATAACTGAGAGCTGGTGGACTAGCAATTCTCTGTTTCAGGACTTCAAATGCTCTTTAGTGTTGCTCTAACCAAGACCAGGATGCATCTTTATGTGTCAGCTTTCTGAGTGGTGCTGATAGTTGGCTCAAGTCTAGAATGACCTTGCCTAAGTAGTTGACCATGCCAAGAAAACGTTGCAGGGCTTAAACGGGTTCAGGCATGTAGCTCGCAAGATATTTCCCTGCGAGCTACCGAAACCAATTGACTGCAGCAGCAATTTGCCGTAGAGCAATACAGCTGAACAGCATAGCCGCTGCAGCTGTACACTATGCACAGTAATTGTACAACTAGTGGCGATCCTTACAGACAGCTGCCCGGCCGTATTCAAGCAGGGACGGCCATACTAGATGTGTACCAAGTTCCGTATTCTCATGTAAGGAATGCATTTATTGTATTTATTTATTTTAGTGTCAGACTCTTATGTTATTCATTTTATGCAATTCAGACTTTATTTCAAACATTTTCCGTAGTAATTTGAATGTTTATTAATATTGGACATATTGGTTTATGCGAATATCATGTAGAACTTTCTGTATGCCTCGTTTCATATTTTACGAATAAGAAATAGTGCTGAGCAAGTTTAATATCTGAAATTCATTTCTGACCTATCTAGCAAAGTATGCACATTATATGGATGATTCACTCCTTTATATTCTTCCAGTTCCAACTGGGTACCCCTCGAACTCAAACTGAAGAATTTGGATTCCATCCTAGCTTTTAAGTCATTTTAGACATGCTGCTTTTGACACCATGTCACTCGTCCCTCTCTAACATAGATGATAAGCAGGCAGGGTATTTTGTTTAGATGCTTTAATACATACAAACACATCAGGATGGATAGCAGCATCATAAAATACAAACAAACTGGTTAACAGACAGACCTTATAAACATACATGTTTACATTTCAACAGCTTACTGCAAAATGTCAGTCTAGCTTTCACGTGCTCAGTATTTATACACTTGTGCAAGCCCTTGGCTAGCTTTTTAAAGGTATATACACAGACATTGATCTACAGTCTCCAAAAAGAACTACCAAATAAGTAGCTAGTACCATGTCAAGCAACTTCCACAGTGTCTCAGAAGGGTTTGGTACTCTCAAAACCTGTCAGGTGCATGTGGTCAAAAGGACAGAGTTTTCCCTTCTGCAACATGCAGTCTGATTAAGGTAATACTTCTACTTACTGGTTTAAACTCCAGCTGTAGGGCATTCAGCCAGAGGTCATGAGTATCATCACACCAATACAGTGCCTCTCATGAGGGTCAACTCTAGAACAGGAGACACATTGCCTCTGCATAAGAAGTACAGTTCCAGAAACAATGGTGTATGTAAGGCCATAACAAGACTATATTCCACTTAAATGCCAGCACCTTCTCTATCAGTAACATGTGAGTCCTTGTCCAGAGAACCAGGATTTAGACTGCGTTAATCCCTTCCAATTGGCTGGTATGGGGACTGACCACATTCTACCTTGCCAGTACTAAGCCTTCATGGTGGCTGCACTGACCTTTTTCCTGCTTTGTGGCCTATGTTATCCAGTCAGCCATCAGCCACCCATCAGTGAATACCTCCCTGGTTTGTGCAGTGCTCTCCAACTCTCCTATGCATGCCAAATGGGGGGCACATTCTGTATTGCTGTTTTGTATGACCCAGCCTCTCAGACCAATTTAGCAAGGACGACACTTCTTCTTTCGGCTTTTCCCAGTTATGGGTCGCCACAGCAGTTCACCTGTCCGAACATGACTGGCAGTAGAGTTTTTACGATGTCGAGTTGCCAGCCTGGCACCCAACCTTCCACAGAAGGCACATGCATGCACTCACACCTAGGGCCAATTTAGACTGTCCAATCCACCTACAGCATGTCTTTGGGATGTGGGAGGAAACCGGATCTCCCGGAGGAAACCCACATGACCACAGGGAGGACATGCTGACTCCGCACAGAAGGCACCCCAGCTAAGGATTGAACCAGAAAGCCTGTTGCTGTAAGGTGGCAATGATAACCGCTGAACCACTGCGGCCGCCAAAGGATGACACTATCAATAGCATAAACTCCAGCCAACATAGCTCGAAGAATAAGAAAGGCACATATTTTTTTTTCATTTTCAGTGAATTATGCAAAACTTTTTTCTTGCTCCAGTTGTTGTGCCCCTGTATTATTTTGTGCTTCACATCTTGTCACATGCCCACTTTGGTTTTACTTTTAATTTCCATGGCTTAACCTTTTGCCCTGTTGTCTAATGCCACTTCAAAACATTGACTGCTGCTGTCCCTGCATGTTTTTCTGTTGCTTGTTAACCTTGTATTTGCAATTCATGTTTGCATTAGCCTAACTTACCTTTAATTTCTCTACAAACTGTCTAAAATGTCTATAAATATAAAATGATTGTCATATAACTTGTATCAGTTCTTAATCAATGTTTTTAGTATGTCTAATTTGGAGTCTGCTTCTAATGATCAAAATCCTACTTACCCGACTTTATTAAGACCAAGACAACAACCAAAACCATATTTGAATGAACACTCAGATCACCAATTGAAAACTCCAAGTATGTAGCCACTTGTCCGCACTACAAAATAAAATAAATAAAAACCAAAGCAAATTAAACCCACCCATGTGGGGGGCTTTGCCCCCACAGACCCCCACCACACGTATCCAACTAAATATACCAAACTCTGAGATCACACTACAGTGGGTAAAGGGGCAAAGTTCACCATGGTAGCCAAGTGGTTATTTACCCAGAGTTCCTTATCAATGATCCAAGAGTTCATTCAAATGCGGTGTCAGTGAAGTAGTCTCATTTTTAAGAAAGTCAGGTAAGTGGGATTTCGATCATTAGACGTAGACATAATTTCTTATAATTATTTAAACTGCAGATGTTTTGTTTTATTTTTAAAGATTGTAAAATTGTTGTTCTTAACATGTTTTGTAATAATTTGGAGCTTTTCTCCCTGGGCCTCCACTGAAAATGGGCTTCTACTCAGTCGGACTTTCCCGGTTATCAAATGTCAATAAATAAATGCATGCACTAATAAATATTTAGGGTGGCCTAATGATTAAGGTGTTTGCCTTACAAACACAAGGTGCAGGGTTTGTGTCTCACAAGGGATAATTGGCTAGGCTTATAATGGCTCGCAAGGGCAGTTAGCTTAGTACTAACCTATGAATGAAAGGATGCTGTCATTTATATTACAAACTAGCTTATTATAGTTGTATATTTTCCTGAATGTAACTTGAGTCGCATCCTATTTTTAATGCCTATGTGCTTTCAATCAGATCCAGATTTGTACTATCCCTTTCTGAGATACACTGTTTTACACTCCACCTTGCAAATGCCTTCATTTTCTAATACAGTATTCCATGCATTAAGTTCTAGCTCACCTCTACATTTTGTAATCTGCCTTCCTTGTAAAATACACCATTACTTCTGGTAAATGCATTGTCTGAACACATTAAAGTGCTACACCTTTGTAAGGTCACACAGTTTTATAGCTTATATATAGAGCTGTCCTATGGCCAGATGCTGCTGTACATTTTTCATGCCTGGAACACTATAACTTTTGTCACAAGATACTTCACTTCAAACCCCTTGGTTCTTTACCCTGCCACATAATGGTTTTACTATGGTAACCACCTGCTCAAGCCCTAAAATTCCCTAGCAAAGTATCTAATTTTCCTTCCTTGTTTAAGTAACAGTTTCATATAATGAAAGCAAGTAAATCTCACTGTGGTTTTTATGCATTGGAGAAATGTACAGATGGCGTAGGGGGGCACACTTTTGAAAGTGCGTGCCACCTGAGTACCCCATTCCCTGCGAATACTAAGAAGAACACAAGTGGTGAAATACTAAAAAAAAATTCATTCTTTTTATTGGGAACATCCTAGAAGAGCATGAAAACACAGTTGACTCTCCTTTTGACAGCGTATCTTGTAGTTAGGAGTTTAAGTGAGGTGTTTATTACTATACTTTTAAGCAATCTGGAGGAGGAAGCAGATGTCTTGAGAAAAGTGCCTACTACATGTAGTTTGGAGGTGTGTGTGTAATACCTCAGTTAGACAGAAATTTCTGGTTAAGTGACATGCTCAGTGTCCCACAGTTGGAGCTGGAATAAATAAAACTCTGAGGCAGATCATTAAGAGCTTGGAGCCTTAGTCCTCCACACCAACTGTGAGTCCTCCCTCTACTTGCAAATTATTTTTGTCTGTTCCTTGTAAAATTTGTGGCTTGCTGGCAGATTGTTGTGGCTTATAGTCATAAATAAATAATGTCAAGCATTAGCGTTTCAGACTTTGTGCCCTTCGGAAAATGCTTGCTAATGTAACATTCTAAGCTAAGAGGTTGGGTGGGTATCAGGGTGTGCAATGGGATGCATTGTATGGTTCTCACAGTAGTGAGCCAAAGCACACTTCTTGATCATTATTTATGTACTTGTTCATTTGTTTTATTGTAAACAAACATCTGAATGTTCGTAGTCATACAAGGGGTTGTACTTAATGCTCGTGTGTGTGTGTGTGTGTGTGTGTGTGTGTGTGTGTGTGTGTGTGTGTGTGTGTGTGTGTGTGTGTGTGTGTGTGTGTGTGTATCCTGCATCCCAGGGTAGTTATGGTATAAAGGAAAAAACTGATTGTAGCAAACAGGTGTTTCATCATATGAATCATGTTCTTTGGGAAAAATCCTTGGTCTCCTTGTTTTGTTGACTGTTGACAGTGTGCTTATTTGCAAATAAAATGTACAGCATGAGGTCTACATGTTTAATGTTAAGATATTAATTATGAATACATTTTTAATTTAACTCGTTTTTTGGCAGGCAAAAGGGTTTGAAATGCACTGTGCTGGACTACAACAGTTTGGTACTTTAGTGCAAATGAGCTTTGAGCTGTTAATGATCTGCTTCCTGTAGTGCAGCTTTTGATGCCCTCAGCCTTTGGTTGTATAGAGTGAGTCTGACCAAGTAATTTCTCCAGACAGTGCTCATGGGCTGTCCCTGGAAAAAAAACAGACATGGGTCTAGTAGGCTGTCCCAAGCTGTTAGCAAATTCATTACATATTTTTCTTTAGAATTCATGCACACTTCTTATAACATTTTCTAAAGCATTAATTGGGGGCTACTTGACTAGGAATCCCTGCATGTCTGGTGTAGTTTAATGGGTCGCCAGATGCTTTTTCAATAAATGTGAGTTTCAAAGGAAGAGACTTTTACTGTTTCTCATGTTGTCTGCTTTCCATGTGAGTGTGTTTTGTTCATTTACTGTCAGTGTTTGCTGTATTTTTTTAAATAAAAGTCAAATTAAATCCAAATCTCAGATCATTGTTAAAATAATTAAAAAAAACAGTGGGCAGGATTCACGATGGCTTGCATGGAGTCTAAGAGTAGTGTAAGACTCCATGCAGCCATCACTTTCCAGGAACAGCCTGAATGTGCGTGTAAGAGAGCACCTAAAATGGCTCTTACACGGGCAGGGCGTGGATATGCTAATTACCTCACTTGCAGCCGAAAGGCATACAAATGAGGTAATTTCGCGATCCAGGAAGCAGAAACCTGCCCGTGTAAGAGCTGTGTTATCTGCAGAAATGTACTCAGTTGATAACTGAGTACCGTTCTGCAAATAACACAATGGAGCCTTGTCAGCTCCAATTAAAGGTTGCAAATGTCCCAGGCAGCATGCCAATGGCCAAATATGTGGTCACTGGCAACGTACCCTGATGCAAACATAAAATAAAAATATTTTTTTTTCGGCGATCGCCGATGTTTAAACGTAGCGCAGCGTCGCACAAACGGGCTGCGCTATAAAAAAAAACAGAAAAATAAAAATATTAAACCCACAAATGTGGGTTTATGCAAAGCATGAGTTTACAATGGAAGGGAATAGCAGGCTAAAACAACATGGCCACCGAGTAGGGGTTGCTAAGGGGGGAAGCGGAGCGTAAGACATGTGACTAAGCATTAGTAGGCAATCCTATGTAAATGAGTAGTAGGATAGTGAATCGCACTGTTACATAGGAAATGAGCACATTCCGTGCAGTGTAGGAGTAGGATAAGGGGGAGTAACAGAGTAGGAGATAGGTGACATCACAGGGGGGAATGTATGAAATCTATGCTGCTCATTGGAGCACAGTGGCATGTGAAAGCTGTCAGTCACACATCATGGAAAGAGGAGTGTCAACAAGTAGGCATGGGAAAGCCAAGAAATGGAAGGTGTACACTATGGATAACACCAAAGTTTCTTGCAGGGCGTGCATGCTCGTGTGTGCTCACTGGTAGGCACGAGTAAGCTAGAGTGCGCGCGTGTAAGTGTGAGTGCACGCGTTTAAGGCAGAATACGCATGTAGGAGCCTGTTTAAACACCTGTCATCTTGTTTGCGCTGGTGTGCACGCGTTTTAACCCGAATAAGCAGATTCTAGTCTGTCTAAGCATGTGTGCACGCGTGTTAGCCACTGTGAGCGTGTTTTCGCTGGTATGTGCGTCGCTCCCCCCTGAGAAAACAGAAGGGAAAAAGGAAGCATGGGAAATAGTAAGAAGCTAGCAGGGATTACTGGCAGAGCTAGCAGGTGAAAACAATCAGAAGAAGGCAATTACACAGGCAGAACTGTAGCCCAGCCCAGCACTTAAAACTCTGCAAACAACAGTGCAGAATGTTTCTCTCAAGAGACACTGCAACAGAGGAGTAAGCTATTAGAAGTGAAAACTGAAAAAGCTTCACTCAGACCAAAAATGCTAGGGGCTGCCATAGCTGTTATAAGGAGACATATGCAGCTTGCTGAGGGTGGTGACTATGCAAATGCTGCCAGACAACCCACAGTGAGGAGACGGAGAAGAGTGTACAGGCCCAGGGTCACCTACCAGAGGTTACATGAGCTGGAGATAGTGGAGCGCTATAGAGTGGACAGAGACCTCCTGCAGAAAATTGTCGAGCTGTGCAGGCCACGCCTCACACACAGAACCAACAGAGGGGAACCCATCCCAGTGGAAACCAAGGTATGTGTTGGCCTAAGAATACTAGCAACAGGTACCTTCCAGAGACCAACTGGTGATATGATGGGGATATCACAGGCATCAGCATCCAGGGTACTGCACCAGTTCCTGGATTCCATGTCAGCACATGTCGGTGAGCATGTATATTTCCCCAATTCCCGTGAGGTATTGGCCAGCAATATGCGTCTCTTCCAGCAAATAGCGGAATACCCTGAGGTAGTGGGTGCAATAGACTGCATGCATATATGTATCAAAGCACCAGCCGGTGAGCGGGGTAGGGCCTACATTAACCGCAAGGGTTTCCCATCCATCAACTGCCAGGTCGTATGTGATGCCCAGGGCATAATAATGAATGTGTGTGCTGGCTGCCCTGGAAGCTACCATGATTCCCATATCTGGCATTTGACGCAGCTGTACCAGACATTTGCCAATGGGGACATCCCACATGGTCACTTAGTGGGGGATGCTGGCTATGCACTGGAGCCGTGGCTGATGACACCCATCAGAAATGCACACACACCTGAACAAGAACGCCATAATGAGGCACATGCACAAACACGAAATGTAATCGAGCGTGTGTTTGGGCTGCTCAAGTCACGGTTCCAGTGCCTGGACACATCTGGTGAAGCCTTGCAGTACTAACCAACTACATGTACCCAAATTGTCATGGTATGTGCTATGCTACATAATATGATTCTGCGAAAACAGCTGCAGCAGGACCAGCATAGGGCTGGGCCAAACAGCCCCCCACCATTGCCAAGCCAATCACAGGCAGAGCGTGACTCGGAGAAGGAACAACCTGAGCCTGCCCCAGTAGGTAGAAGGAGGCATGCTCAGTATGCCTTGGCAAAGCGGCAATGCATAGCACATACACTGGCTCAGTAGGAACCCAGGAAATGATACCTCTCTGACTCACACATATAGTAAAAGGGATGCCTAAGTTGACACAACCTGCTATCAAACATGTACAGGGAGTGTAGTATGTGCATCCAACATAGACAGCCCTGCATCACCACCTGAGGCATGATTGCCATGTGTTAAGCAATGTAACACCATGTAGTATATGCAAACTTGATGACCCTGACTAACATCCTACCCTCACCAAGCATGATGCCGCAATATGAAGACGAGATGATCAATTACAATAATTGGCTTAAGTATTGCTGTTAGTCAAAGGGGATCCAATGCGTGCCAGCCTGGGATGACATGCTGAGCAAGACACGATGCTCCACCTGCTAGGGATGGCGTGCACCTATCAGTCCTGGCCTTTAGGATACTGGCAAAGGCTGTTATCACCCCCACTGTGCCTTGAATAGGTAAGGCTCAAAGCACAAACCCACCTCCATAGGTATCACAAGGGATAAGAACCTAGATGTAATGCTACCCAATGCCAGATGTCTAAACTGCAAGATGCATGCAGTCTAAACTCCCCTCAGCATGGAGAATGTTGATATCTG
Source organism: Protopterus annectens (assembly GCF_019279795.1). Classification (NCBI taxonomy): domain Eukaryota; kingdom Metazoa; phylum Chordata; order Ceratodontiformes; family Protopteridae; genus Protopterus; species Protopterus annectens. The sequence goes on from NC_056726.1 coordinate 1,572,778,170, forward strand.
TCCTGTAACAGAAAACTGGGTTAAGGCTCACAAGAGCACCCTAACACTACCAGGTAACACCTCATACCGTGCTTTACAGCCCCAAAACATGGAACAAACTACAAAAGGAGGGTGACTAGCAATAATTGTCAAGGATAGCCACACCCCCATGTTGGTACCACAACAAGAAGCAGCATGGACTATCCATGGTCAAGTAACAGTGACTAAGACTGCCTGCCAGTTTGTAGCCTGCTACAGACTACCCTCCTAATGCCAAGAACTGCACTTGGCCTATGTTGGAACACATGGAAATATCAAGCTCTCCAAACAACATTATATTGGGTGACTGAAAATACTCAAACACAGACTGGGAGCATTATTCCAGCTCCAACACCCTAGGCCAAAGGTTCCTAGAATCCATAAACCAAAATGCTCAGGAACAACGTACCACTCCCACAAGAGGGGTAAGCATACTGGATGTGATAATCAGCAACATGGGTACTCTATGGCCAGATGAAAAGTGTATCCCTCACTGGTAAGATCAGACCATAGAGTAATCACACTGGATATTCACATCCTGACCACAGTCCCTGGCCAGAAAAACCACAGTGAAAAACACGTGTAAAGGAAATGTTGCACTCCTCCAAACTGATGTGGAATCCATTAAAGGCCCTGTGCCTGTGGAAAATATGGGCCACACCTCAGAACCCTTTATAAATGCATTCTATGAACACTGTCAGGAATGCATGGATTATGCAATCCCAAATAAAACCAAGGCCCAATACCATACACGCAGGCATCTGGCATGGTGGACCCCAGCCATTACCAAACCATGCAAGAGAATGAGGAAGCTGCTACATGATAGAGCAAACCGAAAAATGGAAGTAATCTCTGATCAGTATTATGGCAATAAAATATGGCCACTCATAAAATGCACTAAGGCCAGCTACAACAAGTTGAATCTGTGAATCTTGGGCAATGTTACACCTGCCCCATGTACACAAACAACCCCCTCCTCCCCCAAGAAATACAAATATATGTGAGAGATGCAACCATGTCTCCAAACTGGAGGCTGAGCTCTCTCAACTCAGTACTGTCTAAACTAGTCAGGAGGAGAAGGTAACCACACACACCACAAACCCAGTCTCACATAGACCTATTACAACTGCAAACCAAAGACATAAACACACAAAAACATTCCCGGAGGCTCTAATTAAAAACCACCAAATCAACAGAGGCCTCCAAAGCAGACACCCAAGCAACCCCAAACATAGCACATGCAACACATAGTACACAAAGTCGGTGTGCCAAACAGTCACAGCCCGTAAGGACAAACAACATGCCTGATACACTTGTAATAGGTGACTCCATAGTCAGACACACTAATGTCCCGCTCACCAAACTGAACAAGAAAAAGGGTACAGTAAGCTGCCTGTAGGCTGCTACAATCCGCCACATAACACAAGCACGCAGGTCACTCCAAAGCAAGTACAAATATGACTCAGTCATTGTCCATGCTGGTGTGAATGACCTGAGATGTACCTCCCTGGACTACATGAAAAGAGACATAGAGGAGCTCTCTGATTATGTAGGCCAGGCCAGTATGACTCTGACCCTGAGCAGCATCCTACCCCCACCAAGAATGATGCCACAGTACAAACACAGAATGATCAGCTTTAACAATTGGCTCAATTACTGGTGTCATTCCAATGGGATCCAATGTGTGTCTGCTTGGGATGTCATGCTTGACAAGCCATGCTGCTTTGCCAGGGATGGCTTGCACCTGTCACCCCTGGGCGTCTGGATATTGGCTAAGGCTCTTGCCACCTCCATAGTGACTTTTGTAGGCAAGGCTGAAAAGAAAAACCCACCTCCCTAGAAAACATAAGTGGAAAAAACATAAGGGTAATGCTGCTCAATGCCAGAAGTCTAAACCTCAAGATGAACGCTCTCGAGGCCCTCCCCAGTATGGAGAACATCGATGTCTGTGCAGTGATGGAAACCTGCATCAAGGCTCCTGAGAGCACCCCAGCACTACCAGGTTATACCTCATATCATGCTTTTCGGCCCCAAAACCTGGACCAAACCACAAAAGGAGGGGAGTATCCATATTGAGCAAAGATACCCACACGTCCAGGTTACTGACAATGCATGAAGCATCAGAGACCATCCATGTGCAGCTAACTGTAGGCAAAACTGCTGTACAGTTTGTAGCATGCTACAGACCACCCTCTCAAACCCAGGAACACCACTCAGCCTTCCTGAAGACACTGGAGAGTATGAATGTCTCTCCAAATACCAAACAAGGTACTCACAAATCACCACATAGGTGGTAATCCATTACGTATGGAAGAAGTAATCAGGGACCTAGGGACACAAGTGGACAGTAACCCCACATGTGACACTCACATTGCCAACGTGGCTAGGAAGACCACCTATATTGGCCACCTTGTCATGAAAGGATTCACATCTACATCAAGAGAGGTCATTGTGCCCCTATACTCTTCTCTTATCAGGCCCATAATTGAGTACAATGCCCCATTTGGGATGTACCTTACCTGACACCTGCAGCAGTTAGAAAGACCTCAAAAGTACCTCACCAAGAGGATAAAGGGTCTCAAACATTTGTCATATGCTGCCTGGCTGACAACACCCCAGCTGTATGCAGTCACATACTGCATACTCAGAGGCGATGCATACCCGATGTAGAAGGCCATGTCCAATACAGAATTGATGGACATGCTCCACCTCAGAAAATCCAAATCCATCAGAGCCGCGAGAGATGTCAACCTCAACACATAAATAAATAGGATGTGCTGGAGGGACAGATTCATAACCCAGAGGCTCCCTACACTCTGGAACAGAATCCCACTCCATGTTAGGCAGAGCCCCTCACTGACTCTCTTCAACAGGAATCTTGCCAAGTGGATGGGAGATCGTAGATTTACACTGGGGGTCTTCACTGTGTCACGTCTAGACAGAGGCACAGTAAAGTAAACCCTAAATGGGCATAATATTCACATAGCAAGGGGTGGCGAAAGCCACACACACTCTGGCTAGGCTTATAAATGCCCTAGGGCAGATAGCCTAGTATGAACCTATGAACCTATGAAGATACAAATTGTACAGGACACTAAGGATAAACACAAGGCTTTCATAACTGATGGTAGGAACCTTGTTGGGAATTCACAGATATGCTCTGAATTACCAAATATTACAAACAATACACCAAACCCACACACATTGCCAACATCCAACCTGACAGGTTCAGTGCAAACTCCCCCCCCCAAAATGCCAAATATCTATCCCAGCAGAATGCTGGCCCCCTGACATTGCAGATGCTGATGTAACAGCCAGCATTTTCAAAGCAAAACACACAGCATCAATGGTATGAGATGGTGTCCTGGGCTGTGTCCAACATGAACTCCAAGAAGAATGGAACGCCAAATAACAGTACTGCTCAATTCAAGTACCCAAAGAGCAGTGTACAGCAACAGTGGTCCCTCTCCACAAAGGTGGTGCCTGAATGGATACTGCAAACTGTCACCCCAGAATCCTGACAAGCTTGGTCTGCAAAGCTATGGAAAGGATCATCATGGACCTCAGAAATAAAGATATTGGGAACCTACAGACACTGGACCTTACCCAGTGTGGCTTTCTTAAGGGCAGATCCTGCCCCTTAAACATGTTTGACTCATATGAAACGGTCATCAAGGCCATTGATGAGGGGAATGTGGTCCACACAGCCTGTCTGGACCTTGCAAAAGCCTTCCATACAATACTCCATGTGTTCATTATAGATAAGCTCACCAGCTTAAATATAAACCCCTATGTCAGTAGATGGGTTGCAAACCACCCCAAGGACAGAAATGACATGGTCAGAAATGCTGCAGCCATGGCAGACTACAAAACAGCTACAACTGGCATCCCACAAAGCTCGGTCCTGGGACCTCCCTTGTTGGTATATATTTCCCATAGGTACAGGCCAACATGGAAGGACTGTGTCTGAACAAGTTTGCAGAGGACTACAAACTGGCCCACTTTTCTGAGATTTAAAAAAGTTCAGTTACAGATTTGCTGTTCTGAACTGTTTGTAAGTTTCTTGATGGCCATTGTTTGCTTGGGCTAAAGGGAAGTCTCTGTGTTCATCAGTGGCAGTGATAAACATTGAGCAGCCTGCCTGCCCCTGTGGGAGTGGTTACTGCCTTGAAACTGTAGTTTTATTGGCCATTTTGGGTCAATTCCTAACTCCTTGATCTCCCTCTCTTAAAACTCTCTTTTGTGTGGTTTTGTGCGTTTTTGCGCATAGCGCAACATCGGGCAGCGCCGCCTAATTGGGTTTAAACTATTCCTGACTCCACAAAGTCTGCTCTTCACTTTTTCCCTTAGAACTGCTCTATCTCTCAAATTAAATACCATATTCTCATTCTAAGGCCCCTCACTGGTCCAAATAAGTAATTTTACAAGTTAGCACTAATAAACCATAAGCACTACTTACTCTTATACTCTCTACGATTACCTTGTCCCCTATTGGTCCATTTTAATTCAGTTCACTATATTACTCTAGCATGTCCAAAGGTCAGTCAATGGTTTCCTCTCCAGTCCAACTGGTGAATCTGGGAATTTTGAGGCAATGTTACAACTGTCTCATGTACACGGACAACCCTCTCCTTCTCCAAACAGGTTCAAATATATGTGAGAGATGCAACCATATAGCCAAACTGGAGGCTGAGCTCTCTCATCTCAAAACTGGTGTAACCAGTCAGGAGGAGAAGGTAACCTCACACAACACAATTCCAGTATCACATAGTCCCACCACAACAGCGAACCAAACACATAAAAACACAAAAACATACTCGGAGGCTCTAAACAAAAATTTACCTAAGCAACAGAGACCTCCAAAGCAGACATCCAAGCAAACGCTACCCCAAAACAAAACACGTACAATACATAGCACACAAAGTCAGTGTGCCAAGCAGTCACAGCCCTTAAGGCTGAATAACACACCTGATACTCTTGTAATAGGTGACTCTATTGTCAGACACACTGACGTCCCGCTCACCAGGCTGAATAAAGAGAAGGTCACAGTGAGCTGCCTGTCGGGCGCTAGGATTCGCCACATAACGCAAGCACTCAGGTCACTACAAAGCAAATACAAATATGACTCAGTCATTGTACATGCTGGCGTGAATGACCTGAGATGTACCTCCCTCGACTACATGAAAAGAGACATAGAGGAGCTCTCTGATCATGTAGCCCAGGCGTATGACCCTGACCTTGAGCAGCATCTTACCCTCACCTAGAATGATGCCACAGTATAAAGACAAAATGATCGATTTTAACAATTGGCTAAAATTTTGGTGTCATTCAAAGGGGATCCAGTGTCTGTCAGCCTGGGATGACATGCTCGACAAGCCACGTTGCTTCGCTAGGGACGGCTTGCACCTGTCACCCCTGGGCTTTTGGATATTGGCAAAGGCTCTTGCCACCCCCATAGTGCCTTTTTTAGGCAAGGCTCAAAAGTCAAACCCACCTCCATAGACAGCAAAAGGAACAAGAAACTAAGGGTAATGCTGCTAAATGCCAGAAGTCTTAACCTCAAGATGCATGCACTCGAAGCTCTCCTCACTATGGAGAACATCGATATCTGTGCAGTGACAGAAATATGGTTCAAGGCTCCAGAGATCACCCCAGCACTACCAGGTTATACCTCATATCATGCTTTTCGGCCCCAAAACCCGAACCGAACCACAAAAGGAGGGGGAGTTTCCATATTTATCAAGGATATCCACACCTCCAGGTTAGTGGCATTGCATGAAGTATCGGAGACCATCCATGTGCAACTGACAGTGGGCAAGACTGCTTTTCATTTTATAGCATCCTACAGACCACCCTCTCAAAGTCAGGAATCCCACTCGGCTTTCCTGAAAACATTGGAGAACCTGAAGCTCTCTCCGAACACCATTATATTGGGCGACTTCAGCTACCCAAACATAGACTGGGAGCATTACTCAAGCCCCAGCACCTTAGCCCAAAGGTTCCTGGAATTTATAAACTCAAATGCTATGGAACAACTAGTCACCACTCCCACAAGAGGGGAAAACATACTAGACCTGATCATTACCAACATGGGGACTCTATGCTCCATGCCAGAAGTATATCCCTCATTGGTAAGATCAGACCATAAATTAATTACACTGGATATCCACATCCCGACCCCACCCCCAGCCCAGAAAACCACAGTGAAAAACTTCTCAAAAGTGAACTTCACACTTCTCAAAACCGAAGTGGAATCCTTCAAGGCCCCAGGGCCAGTGGAAACTACGGCCCAAACTGCAGAATCCTATATAAACGCATTCTACGGACATCTCCAGGAATGCATCGATCATGCTATCCCAAACAAAATCAAAACCCAATCATCCAAAGGCAGGCGTCCAGTCTGGTGGACCCCAGCCATAAATAAACTGTACAACAGAAGGAGGAAGCTACTACATGATAGAGCAAAATCCCTAAAAGGGAAGGCATCTCTGATCAGTACTAGCAAAAAATTATGATCCCTCATAAAATACTCCAAGGCCAGCTTCGAGAGAAAAATTGCACAGGACACTAAAGACAATCATAAGGCTTTTTTCAGTTATGTTAGGAACCTGGGATGCAACTCCCAGACTTGTTCTGAGTTGATTCTAAGCGACAAAAAATACACTGAACCCACAGACATCACCAATATCCTGGCAGACAGGTTCAGTGCAAACTTCTCCACCCCCTCCCCCCCAAAAGAGCAAGTATCTATCCCGGCAGAGTGCAGCCTCCCAAACATCTCTGATGCTCAGGTGAAGGCCGCCCTCTCCAAAGCAAAAAACACTGCTTCCATGGGACCAGATGGCGTCCCGGGTTGCGTCCTACATGAACTCCAAGAAGAACTAATCCCTCAAGTAAAACTGCTGTGCATTCTCAGCCTCACTACAGGATATGTGCCCAAAGAATGGAGTACAGCAACAGTGGTCCCACTCCACAAAGGTGGCGCTTCTGCGGACCCTGGAAACTATCGCCCCATAAGTCTGACTAGCCTAGTCTGCAAGGCTATGGAGAGGATCATCATGGAACTCATAAACAAAGACATTGGGGACCTACAGACACTAGATCCTACCCAATTTGGCTTCGTCAAGGGCAGATCCTGCCTTTTGAACCTGGTCGACTTCTTCGAAACAGTCACCAAGGCCATAGATGAAGGGAAGGTAGTCCACACAGCCTATCTCGACCTCGCAAAGGCATTTGACACAATACCCCACTCGGGCATCATAGATAAGCTGTCCAGCCTAAATATAAACCCCTATGTCACAAGATGGGTCACAAACTGGCTCAAAGACAGAACCCACAGAGTCAGAGTTGCTGGAGCCATGTCAGACTCGAAACCGGTCACAAGTGGCGTCCCACAAGGTTCTGTCCTGGGACCTCTCTTGTTCGGTATTTACTTTTCTGAGGTACAGGCCAACGTGGGAGGACTATGGCTCACCAAGTTCGCAGATGACTGCAAACTGGGCGCCATAATCGACTCTCCAGCTGACACAAACATCCTTCAAAATGGTCTTGCAGAGATGAATAACTGGTGCCAGAGCCATGGTCTAAAGCTAAATGCCAAAAAGTGTATAGTCATACCCTTTGGCAAAAACAATGTGCCCACAAATTACCACATAGGTGGTAACCCATTAAGTACAGAGAAAGTAATTAGGGATCTGAGGACCCAAGTTGATAGCAATCTCTCCTTTGACAACCACATTGCCAAAGTGGTTAGAAAGACCTTCTACATAGCCCACCTCATCATGAAAGGATTCACATCTAGATCAAGAGAGGTAATCGTGCCCCTTTATTCATCCCTCATCAGACCCATCATAGAATACAATGCCCCCCTTTGGGATGTACCTTACCCGACACCTGCAGCAATTAGAAAGACCCCAAAAGTACCTCACCAGGAGGATCAAGGGACTCAAACAGATGCCATATGCTGCTCGGTTAAAAAAACTCCAGCTCTACTTAGTTGCATACCGCCTACTTCGAGGTGATCTATGCCTGACATATAAAGCTATGTCCAACCCAGAATTAATGGACATGCTCCACCTCAGTAAATCTAAATCCCTTAGAGCCACTCGCTCGAGGGACCTGAACCTCAGCACAGAAATAAATAGAACATGCTGGAGGGACAGATTCATAACTCAGAGGCTCCCTTCGCTCTGGAATAGAATTCCAATTCATGTTAGGCAGAGCACCTCACTGACTCTCTTCAAGAAGAATCTTGATGAGTGGTTGGGGGATCGTAGGTTTGTCCCGGGGATTACTTCCGTGTCACTATTAGACAGAGGCACAGTAAACTAAACTTTAAAAAGGGCACAGTATACTCAAATCAAGGGGTGGCGTAAGCCAAACACAATCGGGCTAGGCTTATAAATGCCCCAGAGCAGATAGCCTAGTATGAACCTATGAACCTATGAACCTATATCTGACCCTCCAGCTGACACAAGCATCCTACAAAAGGGCCACATAGAAACAGCCAACTGGTGCCAGAGCCATGTCATCAAGCTAATTGCAGAAAAGTGTATAGTCATCCCCTGTGGATAAACAGTAAGTGCCCACCAATTACCACATAGGTGTTAACCCATTAAGTACTTTAGAAGTAATAAGAGACCTGGGGACACAAGTTGATAGATATCTTGCATTTGACAACCATGTGGCTGTAGTGGTTACAGAAACATACCATATACCCACCTAATCATGAAGGTAGTCACATCTAGATCAGGGGAGGTCATTGTGCCTCTTCAGTCATCCTTCATCAGCCTCACAATTGAGTACAATGGCCCCTGTGGGATGTACCTCAGCAGACACCTCCAACAACTGGAAAGACCCCAAAAGTACCTCACCAGGAGGATCAAAGAGCTCGAACAGACGCCATGTGTTGCCTGATGAAACAAACTGCAGCTCCACTCAGTGCCATACTGCCTACCCAGAGGCAATCTGTGCCTGATGTATAAAGCCATGTCCAAGCTGGAATCAATGAACATGCTGCACCTTGTACAATCTGAATGCCAGTGAGCTATGCACATGAGAGACCTGAACCCCAGCACTGACGTACATAGGACATGCTGTAGTGATTGATCCATAACCCAGAAGCTCCCTCCACTCTTGAGTAAACTCCCAGTACAGGTTAGCCAGAGAGTCCCTCATTGACTCTCCTCAACATGAATCTTGATGAGTGGATGGGAGATGGTAGGTTTACCCTGGGTATCACTGTTATGTCACGGGTAGACAGAGGCACAGTATACTAACCTTGAAATATGTCATGTCAAAATCCAGTTACAATGTGTGTTGATGGACAAACACACTCTCTGACTAGCAATAGAAATGGCCTAGGGCACATCGCTAGTGTTTGTCAATGTCCACCCAAGTTGTGGAATACACTACCAATGTTGGACAAGCCTGGTTTAAGTAGTCCATATCCGAACAAAATGCAACATGGTCATATGTGCACAACTGGCCCTTAACCAGTCTGGTGTGCTCACTATGAATATTTAAAGCAGTGATAGGACTGAAACCCAGGATACTGTCCACCACAGTGAAAGTACTGAACCAGTACACTATACGATATTACAGTGTTTGGTCAGTATGAAAGGATGTTGACAACTGTATGCAAACTATCCCATGGAAACCCTGCAGGCACAATATAATCCCTGTTGGGTTCAGACACAAAGCAGTTGGGCAGTAAGTACACAACATGACTCACAACACACAACTATAAATGTGAAATATTGTTGAAGTTCACACACAACCACAAATGTGGTGGACTGCAGATTTCAACATATGGAAAGCTCACACTGGGCATGCACGCACACTTTGATAAATGAGACATATGTCAGGCAACAAGCCATGGAAAGCCTGAACTGGGCATGCTCACACAATTAGGCCATGTCTCAGTTTAGCAGTTGGCCACACATATCTGGTATTTGTATGTGTTAATCCAGGAACCAACCACAATACAGCAATCTGCCCAGTGCACACAGTTAAATGACTACAGAGACATAACTTAAATAGTGGATCCCTCTCATATTCAAACATTTTCCACAGATACACAAGTTGTTCATAGAAACAGGGAAAGCTATGGCAATAAAGACCTGCAAACAGTTTATCAGCAACAAATATTGTGCATCTGAAAATTAAACATATGGGTATAGAGGTCAATACTAGGCTGTTTGCCCTAGGGAATACAAGCTTAGCCAGAGTGTGCTTGGCATCTGCCTCCCCAGTACAGTAGGCTACTGTGCCTCTGTAAAGTAGGTCACAGAAGGCACCGTTTAAGGCTAGTGTGCTGTGCCTCCGTCAAGCAGGGACACAGTGGAGATCCCAGGGGTTGAATTTGCAATGTCACATCCATGTGGCTGGTGTTTGCTGGAAGACGGTTGGCAAGGACTTATAACAGTAATTGGGTGTCAATTACAGACTGAGGGGAGCCTTATCTGCAGTGTCTGGACAATGTCACTGTCAACACTTTGACGTGATGAGTTTGAGGGATTGAAGTGTCGTGCCAATACTGTTCAGAGGCATCCTCCCTCTGTGGGATATTGCTCTGTAATGTATTAGCTCCCTCCTTCTGTTGTACAGCTTATATATGTCTGGTGTACACCAGACAGGTCTCCTGTTGTGGAGGAGTCATGGGTTTATTTGGGATAGCATGATCAATGCAAACCTTCCAGATGCTCATAGAATGCTATTGTCAAGGATTATGTAGAGTGGCCTGTATAATCCCCCAGCATGGGTCCTTTGAAGTCTTCCACCCCAGTCTTCACAAGTGCAAAGTCTGCTTTTGATAAATACTTTGTTTGCAGTGACTTCCTTGCTGGGGGTGGGGATGGGATATGGATGTCCAGGGAAAGTTGGGTATGGTCAGATATTAACAATGGTGGTCTACCTCTGGTGTGGAACATACAGTCCCCATGTTGCAGACGGTCAGGTCCAATATGTATTCCCCCTTGTGGCTGTGGTGAGTGGTCCTGCCATAGCACATGGATTCACAAATTGTAGTGGCTGTAGGGTGATGTTGTTGAGGCCTGAGTAGTTCCCCCACACAATATACCTGTACCTGACGTTAACCACTGTAATGGTGTATGTGAACACCTTCATATCCTACACTGTTCCCAGGGAAGCAAAGTGTGTATCCTGGATATGGGAGGGGTGGTCTGAACTGGTTGTGTTGTGTGTTACAGGTCCTGTGGTCACGAAGCATGGTATAAAACATAACCTGGCAGTGCTGATGTGCATATCTGACCCTGACGTAGGTGGCTGTTAATGCATATATATGCTATCTCCCTAACTGACAGATAGTAATAGATGTACATACTTCTATATAAATAATGATGTCAGCACCCTATAAATACTGCAGGAGAAATACAGATACCCAGTAATTCGAATAGCGCGCTCCGCTAATGCGTCTCTCTCAAGTGTCATAATATAGTTAGGTAGGGATTTGAATCCTGCAAATGCTGAGTATGTGTTTGGGTGAGGGGGGGGTTAGTGTGTGTGCAATTCTGTGTGAAAGAAATGTCCCTTTTGGCAACTAGAAGAACACACTACATGATGTACATTCCTCTTTCTAAACACTGATGATGTCAGCACCCTATAAGTACAGCAGGAGAAGGGAAACCTCCCAGTAATGCGAATAGCGCGCTCTGCTAATATGTCTCTCTCAAGTGTCATAACATAGTTAGGTAGGGGTTTGAATCCTGCAAATGCTGAGTGTGTGTGTGTTTGGGTGAGGGAGGGTTAGTGTGTGTGCAATTCTGTGTGAAAAAAATGTCCCTTTTGGCAACTAGAAGAACACACTACATGGTGCACATTCCTCTTTCTAAACACTGATGATGTCAGCACCCTATAAGTATAGCAGGAGAAGGGAAACCTCTTAGTAATGCGAATAGCGTGCTCTGCTAATGTGTCTCTCTCAAGTGTCATAACATAGTTAGGTAGGGGTTTGAATCCTGCAAATGCTCAGTGTTTGGGTGAAGGGGGTTAGTGTGTGTGCAATTCTGTGTGAAACAAATGTCCCTTTTGGCAACTAGAAGAACACACTACATGATGCACATTCCTCTTTCTAAACACTGATGATGTCAGCACCCTATAAGTATAGCAGGAGAAGAAAAACCTCCCAGTAATGCCAATAGCACGCTCTGCTAATGCATCTCTCTCAAGTGTCATAACATAGCTAGGTAGGGCTTTGAATCCTGCAAATGCTCAGTGTGTGTGTTTGGGTGAGGGGGGTTAGTGTGTGTGCAATTCTGTGTGAAAGAAATGTCCCTTTTGGCAACTAGAAGAACACACTACATGATGCACATTCCTCTTTCTAAACACTGATGATGTCAGCACCCTATAAGTATAGCAGGAGAAGGGAAACCTCCCAGTTATGCGAATAGCGCACTCTGCTAATGCGTCTCTCTCAAGTGTCATAACATAGTTAGGTAGGGGTTTGAATCTTACAAATGCCATGTGTGTTTTTGTCACACAGTTTGTCCATGTGTGTGGGGTGTTGCTCTTAATATTGTATGACATAGATCATATCAGTAATGTCAATGCACACATGAGGTATGTGTGTGCCACATAGACATATGTACCTGTGACCGTAAATAGTTCCCATGTGTGAAGCCTGCCTCATGTGAATACATGTAATTTGCATTACACAACTTTATGACTGTGATTTTCTGTGCAGGGGCTGCATTTGGTATGTGAATATACAGTGAGAGTAGTCTATGGTGTCATCTTACCAGCGAGGGATACACTTCTGGTCTGGAGCATATAGTCCACATGTTGGTGATGAACAGGTGCAGCATGTTTTCCCCTCTTGTGGGAGTGGTAACAAGTTGTTCCGTAGCAATTGAGTGTATGGATTCTAGGAACCTTACACCTAGGGTGTTGGAGCTACAGTAATGCTCCCAGTCTATGTGTGGGTAAATGAGGCTGCCCAATATATTGTTGTTTGGAGACACCTGCAGATATTCATGTATTCTTAAGTAGGCCAAGTGGGTTACCTGGGTTTGGGAGTGTGGTTTGTGCCAGGCTATGAACTGGAAGGCAGTCTTACCCACTGTTAGTTGCACATGGATAGTCTCTGATGCTTCGTGCTGTGCCACCAACCTGGAGGTGTGCGTATCTTTGATGAATATTGATACTCCCCCTCCTGTTCTGTTTCAGTGCAAGTTTTGGGGCTGACAAGCATAGTATGAGGCATAACCTGCCAGTGCTGGGGTGCTTTTGGGGGCCTTGAACCAGGATTCTGTTACTGCACAGATATTGATGTTCTCCATGCTAAGGACAGTTTCCAGTGCATGCATATTGAGGTTTACACTGCTGGCATTGAGTAGCATTACTATTAGTTTCCTATCCCTTGTGATACCTATGGAGGTGGTCTTGTCTTTTGAGCCTTGCCTAAAAAAGGCACTATGGGGGTAGCAAGAGCCTTTGCCAATATCCGAAAGTCCATGGGTGACAGGTGCAAGCCGTCCCTAGCAAAGCATTGTGGCTTGTCGAGCATGTCATCCCAGGCTGACAGGCATTGGATCCCCTTTGAATGACACTGAAACATAAGCCAGTTGTTGAAATTGATCATCTTGTCTACATATTGTGGCATCACTCTTGGTGAGGGTAAGATGCTACTCAAGGTCAGGGTCATACCAGTCTGGGCCACATGCTCAGAGAGCTCCTCTATGTCTCTTATCATGTAGTCCAGGGAGGTACGTCTCAGGTCATTCACACTGGCATGGACACTGACTGAGTCATATTTGTACATGCCTTGGAGTGACCTGTGTGCTTGTGTTATGTGGCAGATCATAGCGCCTGACAGGCATCTCACCATGATCTTCTCCTTGTTCAGCCTGGTGAGTGGGACGTCAGTGTACCTGATGATAGAGGCACCTATCACAAGTGTAGCAGGTGTGTTGTTTAGCCTTACGTGCTGTGACTGTTCGGCACACTGGCTTTGTGAGCTATGTGTTGCACGCGTTCTGTTCTGGGGTAGCGGTTGCTTGTGTGTCTGCTTTGGAGGTGTCTGCTGCTTAGGCAGAATTTTATTTAGAGACTCCGAGTATGTTTTCGTGTGTTTATTTGTTTGGATTGCTGTCGTGGTAGGTCTATGTGAGACTGGAATTGTAGTGACTGTGGTTTCCTTCTCCTCCTGACAGGTTTTGCCAGTACTGAGTTGAGAGAGCTTAGCCTGCAGTTTGGCTATATGGTTGCATCTCTCACATGTGTTGGAATTTGTTGGGAGGAGGAGAGGGTTGTCTGTGTACATGAGGCAGTTGTAACATTGCCTCTAGATTCCCAGATTCACCAGCTGGACCGGAGAGGAGATTGACAACTGACCTTTGGACATGCTAGAATAGTATTGGGAATTCCTTTATAATTAACAACAGAAAGGGCCAATGGGGAACAAGGTACTCAAGGTGAGTTTGTGAGGGTGTAGTGCTTTTAATTTGTTAGTGCTGGCATATATAAATGCTTTAGTGAGCAAGTGCCAGGTAACTCAAATGCAATGTGTTACAGGTAACTTAAATGCATAAATGACAAACAGTAACTTTCTGTCAAGTGAAACAAGGACACACGTACAGTAAGCAATGCAGATGTCACTAGGGCTCCACAAAGGCACTGTAAAGCTGCGTTTCAGGTGGAATTAGTGTTTCAGGGAAATAACAAGCAAACAAGCATACAAACAAAGCTACATTCAGCAGGCATGGATATAGTCTATGCTACAGCAAACAAGGTGTACCAATTTCAGTAAGAAACAGTTCAAATATGCAGGCACTATAAGCCTTTAACCAGAAATTCCCAGCTCAGACAGGCAGAGTCCAGCCTCTCCTCCCACAAGAGTGCAGACCATGAACCTTCGTAATGTAAAATAACTGGCCTGAAGCCCAAGTGCTTAAACCAGAACTAATACACATTTAGAATAACAGACACTGAGCCCTCAATCAGCAGTTCCCAACTTAGTAGGCTGTATGCTACCTGTCCTGCCACCACAGTATCCCTGACATTTAATGAGATTCACCTCCTGTCATAGTTAGTTGTGTGTTTTGGGGCTGTCAAGCATGGTATGAGGTGTAACCTGGTAGTGCTAGGGTGCTCTTGGGAGTCTTGAACCTGTTGTCTATTACTGCACAGATATCAGCATTCTCCATGCAGAGTAGAGGTTGTACTGCATGCATCTTGCGGTTTACATGTCCACCATTGAGTATCATTACTTCCATTTTCTTATCCCCTGTGGTACCTATGTAGGTGGCCTTCTGTTTACAGCCTTACCACCAGAATGCAAATATGTGCAGACATTACACTATGCTAATTAATAGGGGTGTACCAAACAATACAATGACAATCATACTGTTAATGCATCAGGCATGCTGGGATATACCCACAATGATATCATTACAATGTACAGTTGACAACATGATAATATTACTACACTTCTATGAAGTCACCCTGTGCATCAGCACCATGTTAACCAGTCCTGCATCGATGTTACAGATTGCAGGAGGTGGCACAGTTTCATCATATGCACAGGGTGTGTACTTGGTATGCCTGAGTCTGCCACTGATACAACCAATCGACATGTATGTGTGTGTGTGTGTTAGTGAGGGACAACCGTAGAAGATGGGGCAATGTTGATGCAGTGTGTGTGTGTATGTGTTAGCCCTAGGTGTTAGCATTATGCATGTGGGTATGCATGCACACAGTTCCACCTTGTGGCTGCCATATACAGGTGTTTGTGGACAGCCACAGACTGTACCTGCCAGGTCATACAGATCACTGTCTCTGGCCATGGACATGGTACCTGTGCCTGGCAGGGGTGCTACGGACAGTATCAGGTACTAAGCCAGACTGGGTACTGTCATCAGAAGCAGGTGGTTGATGACTGGAGACATGTCCCTGCTGGGACTGTCCAGAGCCACGTGCATGTGGTCTCCTAGGGCGGTCTGATGACAGTACAGACCCAGCATTGCTGGGACTGGTACTGGCACTATGGGAGCGGCCGCGGGTTTGTTGTCGTCCGCGACGAATGCCAGCTGCTGCTGTTGCTGGCATTCATCCACGTCGATGCCTCAACTGTCCTGAGTTGCCCTGGCTCATGGACATGTAGTTGTGGAACAGATCTAATGTATCCCCCCAATGTCTGTCAATGACCTCGGTGAAATTACAGATGGCAGCCGCAACGTCACGCATAGTGTCATTCATAGCAGTGCAATGTGCTCTCAGCTCCCTCAGACCCTGTCTGGTGTACCGTTCCATACGTGACTGTGCCTGCATTACAGCCCGGAACATAGCTGAGGTTGAAAGACCTCTGTGGTCACGTCTGACAGGGGCAGTGTGACCACGGATGCTCCCACGAGAACCCCTGGACATCTGCCTGTGTGGTACCATGTCAGGACTCTGGCCATGGCTGCTGTGAGGGGATGCATGTGCCACTGATACCACATTACCCTGGTCAATGCCCACTGTATGCTGTCCATCACCTAGGGATATTGGTGACAATGGATGTATTGGCAGGTTGACTGTGCACATTGATGGGGTTGACAGCTGTGTACTGTCGATTGGCTGACCAACAACGGACCCTGGCACACCTTCCTGTGCCATTACACAGGTATCATCATTATCACTATCCCCAGCAGCAGATTCAGGTTCCCTGCTGCACACCACCAGAGCAGCACCAGAATCTGTGAGAGGAAGACAGGAAACACAGTTTACAATGTGTACACAATGTTACCACACATGCACACATGCGCACATGCACACATGGGCACATGCACACATGCACACATTCACACTCCTCAGTACATGAGATACAAACACACAGACACAAACACACCTGCAATCAAACACATAGCAATACCATTTCAGGGTATTATTACTATTATTATCATTAGTATTAAAGGATTGTTATTACACACTCGCCAGCATGGATTGGCTGCCTTGCTGTTATACCAGAGGGACCTGCACAAATAAGACATTTATTGTCAGTGGGCACAACTGTGCCATTGATACTGTGAGTATGATACAGTTCAGTAGTACAACAGTTGGCTTTCACAGGTCTACTGCCGATATTGAGAATATCACTCTTGCACAATGATTACCAGGATAACAGCTACAAACACAGTACACACCTCACACATGCATAAACTACCAGTGTAGAGAACAGTCAACTATAGATATGGCATGTTACCTGCACGCTGCAAGTCCTCCTGCTGGGTGGCCCCAGCATCCATCATTACACATGTGTGCGGATGTTGTTGTTGTTGGGCTGGAGCCACAACACTTAGGAGGAGCCCCTTCAGTCTGGTGAGGGGGGGTGTATAGCCGCCCCACCACCTGTGGCAAGCTGTTGCCTGTGGATATCAGATGCACGTTGACGGACATTTCTAATTAAATCACTGCAGTGATGGCGTACCTGATCATATGTCCGGTTATGCATGCCTATGTCATTTACCCGACTGACAAGGTCTTGCCACAGTGCAGCCCTCTCCTGCTGGTACTGGCTGGTGCGGGAAAAGAGTGTGGCAAAATCCCGCACCAGGCTCTGGTGTATCTCCTCTTCCTCTGCAGCAGAGTACGTGGGGTTGCGCTGGTGCACCATTGCCCTGGAAGGAAAAGAAAAATATGTGAGCAAGTGATATGGCACACATAATACTCTACTGTAGTGATATCACTGAACTGCCATATATAGCATCTGTCTGTCTATTGGGGGATACACATGTAAATGACCACATATCACTGCTCAGCCGACAACTGTGTGACAGTGCCTGGCACACTCCATACAGCAAACAAGTATACTCCATCAGTCGGCACACTGTTTGAGGTCCAATGCACAGCCTCACACTGGGGGTTTGTATCAAGGTAATGTATGGGGAACATTGTCAATCCATGCAATGCATGCAATGCACAGTACAAATTTCACTGGTAATGCACAGTAGTCTTTGTTGCCATAACCATACCTACACCACAGTCACATACAGGGAATCACAGCACAACATATGTTTGTATCCCAATACCTGACACATCTTTCTCTGGCCTCACACCAAGGACACACACTACCATGACAGACACAAAGTCATGCTGAGCAATCACACCATTACAGACCTTGCACATAGTCAGTGGCACACTCATTCCACCTCACATAGTTGGTATTGCAATGAGTACATGTGTGTGTGCATTGTGTCATAGACAGGTAGTATGCTATTGGGCTTGGGCCTACAGCAGCATACTGTTATGCTACCCTGCCCCTTGGGACACATGTAATGTGATTGTACTTGTTCCTGTCAAACAGTTACACAGGGTGACTCATATGGCATACTACCTATCTGCATAACATTCAACAGGGGTATGTCTGACATCTACTAATGGGGAGCCTTGCTTCTTAATGCTGGGTGGTTTACTTCAGGGTATGGCTTATTTGTGGGTAGGAACCTGTACCTCCACCATGTGCTCTTTACTGCGGTGCCAAGGATGACAGACATAGGTCATTTAGGCTGGGGGTATTGTGAGGTGTTACCATGGTTGTTGGACAACTGTTATGGGTGTGACTTAACTATGTATATCCAGCAGTGGTAACCTCTGTGTAGGTAGTTTGAGAGGCACTCTATCTGTGGTTTTGTCAGTCACTCTGCATAGGTAATGTGTTTGAGGGCATTGTCACTGTTTGTTAGGTATGACTGTGTAACTCGACACCATAAAACTCCACTGCCAATCAATGTGCGGACAAGGTGATCCGCTGTGGCGACCCCTAACCGGGAAAAAGCCAAAAGAAGAAGAAGTTAGGTATGACTGTGTCCTTCTCCCTTTCTGTAGTTGTCATGGGAGGTACATACTGTGTAGGACATTGTGAGGTGTAGAGGGGTACAGTGACCTACATTTCACTAGCTGACACACCATTTCTGCTGACACGTACCATGTACAGGTATTACAAGACTGGTGTGCCACTGTGAATATCAAAGGGGAGGCTACTGTACACTTGTTTCCCATGTTCCCTCCTGACACATCCAGTAGTAGGCAGGCAACCACATATGTGGTGGTTAGTGGTGTAAGTGTTTTGGAATGGGGTATGGTACTCCTGTATCCACACTGGTGTTCAGTCCATGCCCTTGTCACCAGGCACCTGTTGCAATACATCTGCACACATGTGCCTCTCTCAGTATATATATATATATATATGTGTATATATATATATATATATATATATATATATATATATATATATATATATATATATAGAGAGAGAGAGAGAGAGATTCATATACATACATATCTGTAGACATTCATATCTGTCTGTATATGTGTATGTATCTATATATATATCTATATATGTATGTGTCTATTACATAATATATGCATATACATATTCTATCTATCTATCTATATATGTTCATAGGTTCATAGGTAGGTACTAGGCTATCGGCCCTAGGGCCCATACAAGCCTAGCCAATAAATGTACCCTGGCTTTCGCCACCCAAGAAAAGTATTTTCCTACGCCCCTGTCGAGCAGAGCCACAGAAGTGATCCCCGGGGTGAATTTCCCATTTTCCATCCAATCATCAGGATTTTTCTTGAAGAGTGCTAATGAGGAGCTCTGTTTGACATAGATAGGTAGTCTGTTCCAGAGTATGGGAAGTCTCTGAGACAGGAATCTATCCCTCCAGCATGTTCTGTTTATTGTGGTGACAAGTTTAATGTCCCTAGAGCGTGTAGCTCAGAGGGATTGGGATTTCTTTAAGTGGAGCATGTCCAACAGCTCTGGGTTTGACATAGCTTTGTATGTTAGGCAGAGATCGCCCCTGAGTAGGCGATATGCGATGGAGTAAAACTGTAGTTTTTTGAGACGGTCTGCATAGGGCATCTGTTTGAGGCCAGTAATCCTCTTTGTGAGGTATTTCTGTGGTCTTTCCAGTTGTTGTAGATGTCTTGTGAGGTACATACCAAAAAGGGGTGTTGTACTCTATAATGGGTCTAATAAGTGATGAGTAGAGGGGAACAATGACCTCTTTTTTCTGGATGAGAATCCTTTTGTGATGAGAAGAGCCACATAGAAGGATTTCCTGACCACTGTGGCGATGTGATTATCAAAGGAGAGACTACTGTCCATCTGTGTCCCAAGGTCTTTTATCACATTTTTGGCATTAAGTAGACTACCAGCTATGTGGTAGTTCATGGGTACAGAGGTTTTACCAAAGGGGATGACAATACACTTTTTGGCATTGAGCTTCAGGCCATGGCTTTGACACCAGGTATCTGTCTCAGTGAGGCCCTTTTGTAGTTTGCCCACATCGTTAGGAGTTGCAATTATGGCTCCTAGTTTGCAGTCATCTGCAAACTTTGTTAGCCAAAGACCTTCTGTGTTGGTCTGCACTTCAGAGAAGTAGATACCAAACAGGAGAGGACCCAGGACTGAACCCTGTGGTACTCCACTTGTCACTGGTCTGATGTCGGATTTGGAATACGCTACTTTTACAGTGTGGGTTCTGTCCGTGAGCCAGTTGGCAACCCATCTTATGACATAGGGATTTATACCTAGTTTAGTGAGCTTATCTATAATTCCAGAGTGGGGGATGGTGTTGAAAGCCTTGGCGAGATCTAGATAAGCTGTGTGAACCATTTTACCATCATCTATGGCTTTGGTGACTGCTTCAAAGAAGTCAATCAGGTGTAGGAGACATGATCTGCCTTTTACAAATCCAAACTGAGTAGGGTCCAGAGTTTGGAGATTACCAATGTCTTTGTTTATGAGTTCCATGATGATACGTTCCATGGCCTTGCAGACCAGGCTCGTCAGGCTAATGGGGCAGTAGTTACTGGGGTCCGTCGTGGCTCCCCCTTTGTGGAGTGGGATAACTGTCGCGGTGCGCCATTCAGTGGGTACAAAGCCTGAGGTGAGGCTATGATTGAACATGGTACTTAGGTAGGGTGCCAGTTCATTCTGTAGTTCGTTTAGAACGCAGCCTGGGATATTGTCAGGTCCCATGGATGCTGTGTTCTTGGCTTTGGAGAGTGTGCTTTTTACCTGTGCAGCCGTGTTTATAGGAACTTTGCATTCTTCCAGTATAGAGATGTGCCCTCTAGGGGGTGAGAGGGGGGTAAAGTTAGCACTGAACCTATCTGCTAGGATGTTGGCAATATCAGTTGGTTCTGTATATTTAGTGCCATTATGCTGTAACTCAGAGCAGATCTGAGTGTTCCCATTTAGATTCTTGACATAGCTATAGAATGCTTTGTGGTTGTCTTTAGAGTCAGTGGCGATTTTGTTTTCGTAACTAGCTTTGGAGGATTTTATGAGGGATCTCAGCTTCTTACCGAGGTTGACCAGGGAGTTCCTCCAGTCATGGGATTTTACTTATTTTTGCAACAGTTTCTTTCTTCTGTTGTACAGTTTGTTTATGGCAGGGGACCACCAGATTGGCTTCCTTTGTCTGGAGGATAATATCCTGGTTCTGTTAGGGATAGCATGATCCATGCATTCGTGTAAGTGCTTATAAAGTGCATTTGTGTAGGATTCGGCAGTCATACCTCTATTGTCCGTCTGCATGGGTGTCTTGAAGTTTGCCACTTCTGTCTTAAGAAGTGTGAAGTTGACTTTTGAGACGTTTGTTACGATGGTTTCCCTAATTGGGGCTGGGGGTGGGATGTGGATGTCTAGGCTGATTAGCTTGTGGTCGGATCTGACCAACGAGGAATTGACCTCTGGTGTGGAACACCGGTTTCTCATGTTGGTGATGACCAAGTCTACGATATTGCTGCCCCTGGTGGGGGTGTGGATAAGTTGATCCAAGGCGATGGTATTTATGAATTCTAGAAAACGTTGAGCAAAAGAGTTGGTACATGAGTAGTTTTCCCAGTTAACGGTGGGGTAGTTGAAATCGCCCATTATTAGGGTGTTGGGTTGTACCCTAATAATTTCCAGTGTATCAAGAAATGAGGAGTGTGAATCCTGGGGCATGGTGGGGGGTCTGTAGCAAGCTACAATTTGGATTGCGGTCTTGCCCAGAGTTAGTTGCACTTGGATAATCTCGGATGCATTATGCTGTGCAACTAGCCTGGAGGTGTGGATATCCTTAATGAATATGGACACGTCTCCACCTTTAGTGCTTCTTTCTGGGTTAGGTGGCCAAAAGGTGTGGTATGAATTGAAGCCTGGTAATGCAGGGGTGCTCTCTGGAGCTTTGAACCAGGTCTCTGTCACTGCACAGATGTCACCGGTTGCGGTGGTGAATTTGTCATTTGAACCTTGCCTAAAAAAGGCACTATAGGGGTGGCAAGAGTCTTAGCCAGTATCCGGAATCCTAAGGGTGACAGGTGCAGGCCATCTCTGGCACAGCATCGTGGACTGTCGATCATGTCGTCCCAGGCAGACAAATACTGGATCTCCTTAGAATGACACCAGAAGCTTAGCCAATTGTTGAAGTCAATCATTTTGTCCTTGTACTGTGGTATCATTCTGGGTCTATCTATTTCTACATCCCTCTCTATCTATGTATACATATATGCATATTATATATAGATACATATATAAATATACATACATATACATATAATATATATATATATATATATATATATATATATATATATATATATATATATATATATATATATATATCTTTTTATTCACACATACGAATACACACACTAACATACTGCTAAACATCCATTACTGTACAACCTACATTGTACGTTGCACTACAACCTACATTGATATGTGCACATAGCATCCTTCACATACATATGTATGTCTAGCCTTCACTAACAGTTGCAGTATGTCCCCTGCCCTATGCAAATCTTCATATATATATATATATATATATATATATATATATATATATATATATATATACAGACTGCTAACACATATGGAGGGTTCACAGTATGTAGACTATTACATTATTAGTTTACATTACCTTTGTTTGTCACTGCTGTTTGTGATGGCTTGCTGCTGGTTAGCTTGCTGTTTTGTATTGTTTTATTTTCGGTGGCTGTTCTGTGTCTCTTTTTCGGTTTTTCTGTTTTTTTTTTCTCTCTCTCTCTCTGTGTCTCTCCCTCCGGATGTTGCAATGAAAGTATTGCATGTGTGGACTGGGAGTACAGGCTGCTTTTGTAGGTATATGCACATGTGCATGTGATGACCTCTGCACCAATTGTTAGCCAGCATTTACTAATTGCATGCAGCCTGCTGTGTGGTAATTGCAGTTCTCACTGTGATTTCAGGACAGTGCTATAAAATGTTAGGTTAGGTAGGCGTAGCCCTTTCAGATTTTCAAGGTGGGGACCATGCTGGTATGCTGTGGGCACTGTTGTGTGAGTGTAAAGGTTGGCATGTCTGTCATATTTCAGGCTGTGTTGTAGGCACTGACATGCATGTTGTACTGACACCTGACTATTGCTTCCTCCAGTTTATTCTTCTCAGTGTGTATGTTAACTGAAACCTAATAATACTAATACTGTTCATAGGTTCATAGGTTCATACTAGGCTATCTGCGCTGGGGCAATTATAAGCCTAGCCCGATTCTGTATGGCTTACGCCACCCCTTGATTTGAGTATACTGTGCCCTTTTTAAGGTTTAGTTTACTGTGCCTCTGTCTAATAGTGACACAGGAGTATCACTTTAAATGCTCAGTTTAAATGGGAGTATGTGCTTTCCTGTGGGACTTGTGGAGTAACTGGTATACAGCAGTGGCTCTTGCAATTTGTTGCTATGGCTTCACTATTTGGCTTTTACATTCACTCCTTGAATGCCTGCTAGGTGTCTTTACTGGACTGTGTTGCTATGGCTTTCCTATTTTCCATTTACATTCACTCCTTGTAATGCTTGCTATATTTCTTTCAGCAGCAATTCCTTATATGTTTGTTGTGGTTTGGTGGTACTGCATGCAGTCTGGTCTGGCCAAGGTGTGGGGCTTGACACCTACAAGGGTATTTTATTTTGCTGCTGAGCAGTAGTGGTGCCTTGTACTTTGTACTAACAGTTATGGATAGCAGGCACATGCAGTGCTTGTAAACTGCTATACTGTCCTTATTTTATTAGTTGGATACCTCCTTTGATATTTGTGGGTTGTACACGTACATGTGGGTGTGCTTGTGTAAGCTAATCTACAGCTATTTACAGAGTGTGTGACAGCAGACAGAATGATATGCCTGTGAGTTTGTGACACTTGCAGGCCTCAAATACTCTCAGGTGTATCTTTTATCAGCCTCAGGGAATGGTTCATATCAGTGGGATACACCCGTGATATATTTCAGATATTCTGCAGTTGTGACTGTGGGGTATTTTGAGCATATGTATTACTACACCATTTCTGACATGCAAGTAGTGCATACTTTCAGTAGTTGACAGTTACCATTACGTGGGATTCCACACCTTTCTGCCTACTGTTAGTACATTTCACAGGGAGTCAGTGGGGCACAGTTAACATTTGTTTTCAAATCAGGGACATCCGTGTAAATCAGTCACAGTTGCGAGGCCTGGCCTCTTACCTGTTCAAATATGGCAGTGTTTATCCTGCTCTGATAGTGTGTGTGGTTTGCAAGATGCTACTGTCACATTATTACCTACTAGCTACCGACTAGCATGGCTGTTTCTTTTATCACACTAATGTTATAGAAATCCACAAGAATTGCCAGTAAAGATACAAGAAAAGCTTTGTGTAATAGCCTTCCTATATTCCCTTTACATTCAGTCCTACTATTTCATGATATATTGCTTTCAGGACAAAGTTCTTATATATCAGTCATGGCTTAGTGGTAAGTCATGCAGACTAGTGTTTCCAAGGTCCTGGGTTCGAGACTGACAGAAGAATTTTATTTTGCTGCTGAGCAGACTACAGGCCTTGTCAGTCAGAGTGACTAAGGCACTTTTAAGCAGTTGTAAGCGGGTTAGCGCTGGTTTGCACGGAGCTCACGCATGCACACTTGTCACTTAGCTTCACGCACACATGCTTAGCTTTGCGCACACACGCTTAGCTAAGCGCACACAAGTGCACACCCGCTTACAACTGCTTAAAAGTGCTTACTGTCGCGCACACCCGTGCTAATTTCTTTGAAAGAAAAGAAAATGGGGAGATAGGAAAGTGGTGAAAAAGGGGGCACAAAGAGGGTAGGACAGTAGGAAAACAAGCTCGGGATTTGCAGGAAGGATGTAGGAAAGGCCCATAGCTGCCCATTTCTTTATCAGCAACAGCTGTGCATATGTCTGTAATTTGGTGTGAAATTTGGAACCTTCCACCCCTGAGAGAGGGGTGAGGACAACAAAATATGTAGTACAGCCAATTGTAATTACCAGTTCACATGTCCAGCAGACATGTCTGCAAAATGGGCAGCTATGTATGGGGCGTATTTTTTTTGCGGGAACAGAGTGCCCTTTTTTATTTTTTTTTCAGGTGAGAGTAGAATGTGAGGTACAGGAAGTAGGTATATTTGGGGAGGTAGGTAGGGGAGGTTAACAGACAAGACAAACAAGACGCATACAGGGGCGGAGTATGACACATGTGGGGGGGGAACACAATTGACGGGGACAGATGTTTGGATATCGCGAGCCCATGAGCCCACAGATGGCAACAGTGGAACTGAGATCCCCACCCATGGGAAGTTGCCACTGTGCCTTCACAGCCCAGGACGGTGCTGTGCTGGGGGCTGTGTAGGACAGGCAGCAGGGACACCCGTGAGTTGTGCCACCCGAGCCTCAAGCTGGCATAGGGGTTCAAGCATAGAATGCCTGATCTCGCTACGCACCACAGACCGGACACTTTGGAGAGTGAGTGGACGGTCTCCTCCGGCCACGCTTGCAGAGGGGGGACGAGCCCCATCCCCTGCAGCACTTCCACCCGAAGGTGGCACAGGGCCACCGGAGGAGGTTCTGGCCTGGGCACTAGTGCCAGGTGCACTCGCCAGCTGAGGTGGGAGAGGTGGGTCCGCTGGAACCCGCCTTCCCTGTTGTCCTATGTTTAGCAATATTTTATGACATTTTGGGTTAGTAACAAACAATACCATTCAAAATTAGTTGTAACAGCATGCATCAGTATTCCCATTAACCAAACACCCATGAATTCCAAACATTGAACATCAAGCATAACACATGCATATTTTGAACAACAGTACACAATCCAACAGCATGCAGGGTTGATTGATGGCAACAGGCCATCAGGTTTGGATATGTGAACAGGGCACATGCAGCAACGTACGTGCAAATATGTTTGAACCAACAGGACAAATGTCCATAGGAATTAATTGTGAATATACATACCCAGTTTGTTGTGGAATGGCATTATTTGTGAATATAGGGTAGGGTGAAGAAATATTTCATTAACAACTTCAACTACCTATACATATGCTGTACATCTCTAGTAGCTGCAGGTATATATACCCTACAGGTCTTAGTACAGTTTCCTATATGTAACCTTGGGAATGTTGGTGATGGGGCTGTTACTGCTACATTAATATACATTGCATTTTTATTCATACACGTTCATATCTGGCTATGTTCCCGTACAGCATCCTGCTACATTTCATTTATATGGCTCTAGACAACTGTGGATGTTCATTATTTCATACAACCATACTATCTCCATATTGCAAGGGTATAGCAACATATCCAAATTGTGGGACAGACACATTCCAGCTTCAGTACTTTATTTCAAACATTTCACTTCTTGGTTGTGGCTGTCTCATTCATTTCATTATGTACTGACTGCAGTATACTTTATTCAAGAGTTATAACAGCTTTCTTGGTCGATTCATACCTCTTTCTCACACTCTCACTTGTTTTATTTTTACAATTCAAGATGGTACTTTATTCCAGGCATTATTAACATGTCATACTTGATTTTAACAATCCTTTCCAACAGACTCACTTGTTTCATATGGCAGATTTTCAAAGGGGATGTATTTGATACATGTCTATTGTCTTTAGCTTGTTTACCACTGATTTTCAGGCTGCAGCAGGTTATCTGATATTACAATTCAGGTTGGAAATCACTATTTCAGACTTGTTTAATTTTTATTTCTGGATTACAGGCTGCATCACTTATCTAATCATACAGTACTAGCAGAATCTTTCTTCTAGTGTTATTTGAACTTTATTAATATGTAACTACACTGAACTCTTTTACAAGCTGTCTCACTTATATTGTATAACAATTATAGAAATATAATTACTAACCTGCCTGGTGGCGCAACCGCTCCAGCCTATCACCATAGGCTCGCCGATTCACAGAACGCACACCTGCAGCTGTAATATAAATGAAGTAATATTGGAACATACATCTGCATAATATCAGCTAGAATAATTCCTTACATACATAGTTACATGGATACTTACTCAGTAGTGGGGCGTTGGGCATTTGCCGGGCCTCCTGGAGCCAACGGTTCAGTTGGTCCTGCTTCCGTCTCTTCAGGTCCGCATGGTGGTGACGGACCTGTTCACCAGTCCTTGGTATGCCTGTGGCACTGGTGAGATCATGTACCAACCGGTTCCACGCCTCTGCCTTATACGCACCCCACAGAACCTGGCCCTGCATGAGTTGAGCCTCATGATCGTGGACTAGGAGCCAAACCATGTATTTGGACTCCTCAACACCCCACCTCTGTGCTCGGAAGTGACTACCCTCTCCTACACCTGCCATCCTGACTGCAAATAGGTTCCACAATCAGTTATGCTGTGTATTCCCGCCTATGGGGCTTATATATGCCGTTTTTCTCGCACTTATCTGTGATTGGCCATTTTGGAATTGTATCAGCTTCACAAAACCTGCTTTGTCATGCTTCTATTTCCATTCATTCCTATATATATGCTAATACTGCATTTTTCAGTACAGCTGTCATGGTTTAGTGGTTCAGTACTTTGACTGTGATGCACAGTATCCTGGGTTCGAGCCTGGGCATTGCTTTTTTTTTTTATTTTACTACTGTCTAGACAGGCTAGGAGGTGTGTCTGTTTAAAGGCGGCTTTCATACAAGTTGCTCAGTGTTGCTCGCCGGTAAGCCGGTTGCCGCGCTGCGCAGCTCCGCGCAAACGGGTTATGCTGGTTAACACGTTATTTGGCTATGAGCACACATATTACACTGTGCGAAATGTTGCGCAACTACGGGCACACAGTTTCAGCATGTTGAAGCGCTGCTTAACTCCGGGCACTCATATTACACCTGTTAAACCACTGGTCACCTACGGGCAGACATACTCAGCTTGCTTGAGCGCTGCTCAGCTATGGGCACTTATAAACTATTTTATTTTTTTATTGTGTCAGATTTCTTCATAAAAACATGGACCATTTCATTGCATTTTACTTAAATTTTAATTTTATATATATATATATATATATATATATATATATATATATATATATATATATAGATACATATATGTCAGGGGATTGTTTCGTGCTTATTTCACTAAAAATAAAAAATGATGTTGTTGGGGCTCGAACCGTGACTACCTCCTCTTTGGCCGACGTCTCTACCGCTACGCTATTGCTACTTGGCTTATTTTGCATATTTAGATCTTGTATGCTTTTTCAATGACTGCTAACTGTGGCTGAGCGAAGGGCACACCCACGCAAACGAGCGCAATTACGGGCAAACATTTTTGAAATTGTAAAAAAAAATTAAACTGTTCATTTTTACGTTTTACATTTCAGTTGGGTTAATAGTCTGTGGGGGCATGTGTGCTGTTGTGTTTCTTGACATTTCCGCGGACTCGCTCGTGGGATTTTCCTTTTGGGACTGTGATTCTTCTGGGGGCGTGTCCCTTTGTAGGACTCGCCATGCGGACACGCCCCCTACATTGTTACACGGGCCGTGTTAGCCTAGGGTGTGATTCAGCATGCCCTCATGAATATGCATGGCATGCTGACATCACCCCGTTTAACTGCAGCCTCCGTGTAAGACTTGCTAACTCTTACACGAAGGCTTCGTGTATCCTGCCCTGTATGTTTACACTGATGGGTTTCAACAGTGTTTTTTGGGTACAGTCAAGTAATGTTATACTGCTATGGCTACAGGGGGGTGTGGTTCACTACTGTGGTTCACTACTTTGCCTGGGGCCACATTTGGGCATAATCTGCCTGTGCTCTTACTGTACACAAATTGCACTTGAGTATTTAGCCTCATGTGTAACCGCATCTATTTGCTTTTCTATTTTCTATGCCAGATAAAGGGACAACTCAGGAGCACTATCTGTTTAAGTCACTTCACACAATATATGGATGGAGATTAGAAGGAATCAGCTCCTGCACCCCTTATTACAGGAAGCAGCGCATTAACAGTTTAGAGCCTTAATTGTCTGCAGTAACTGATAGACCTTCATTTGTGTCTTTTTTTCCCACAAAATCAATACGTGTTTAAAATGACTAAGACATATACTTAGGGCAGCCAGTTGTTATTAGAGTTTCAGTTTTTGTTAAGATATTCACCAAATGCATGTTGATGCAAAACCCGTTAACTTTGAAGTGAATTAAAGTAATTTCCCACTAATCTGTCTCCAGTTTTAAAGAACATCTAATTTTGCTTCATATTTATGCCCTATCTATCAATAACTTCTTTTTTTCTGGTAAAACACTGAGGATGACTCAGTCAGTAATGCCAGACACTACAGTTTCATAGTTTTTATTGTTCAGAGAATGCATGTCCATGCAGCATTTATTGCTGTATTAACATTTTAAGTGATTTTTGAGTTGTTTAGCATTTATGTGACTGAACTGTTTTTTGTAACCAACGGTACATGGTATGAAACTGTTTCAGCAACTTTTTAACTTTGAACAAGCAATTTAAAGGAGCTGAGAGGTATTTTAGCCTGTTTCTTGTAAAGTATGTTCCTTCTGGCAAATTATTGCAGATTGTAGTCACCATATAATGACAGCCATCCAAGTTTCAGGGTTTGTATCCTTCAGAAAATGCTTAATAATACAAAGCTTGTTATTCTATCAACTTTATACATATGTAAAATAAATATTTAAAAGCTGTTTTGATTTTGTTCCTTGTTTCTGATTTTTGAGCTAAGAAATTGAGAGGACAGAAGAGAGTTGCACTGTGTGGTTCTGACATCAGCAAGCTGAGATACATTTATGGGCCATTATTTATTTATTTGTTTATATTTATTTATTTACCGGGAAAGTCCAATTTGGAACAAAGCCAATTTTCAGCAGAGGCCTGGGGAAAAACACTGCAGACGTATGTCTTTGTTATGTGGGAGAAAACTGTAGTACCAAGAGGAAACCCTCACAAATGCAGGGAGGACATGCAGACTCTGCACAGAAGGCACTCCAGCCGAGAATCGAACCACAAAACTTCTTGCTGTAAGCCGACAATGCTACTGATGCACCACAGCGCTGTCCAAAATTATTTACGAATTTATTCATTCAGCTGATCTCAAGCAAATTAATATCAGAGGTGTGCAGTAATACAAGTGCAGTTGTAGGTGTGTGCATTTGTCTGTGTTCATGCTTCTGATTTAAGGGTCAAAGTTTTAACAATGTAGTGGGTAGAATGAAGTAATAATATCTGAGATGAGGAGAAAGGAACTTGTTTGTCACTGCAAATTTGTAACTAGAGATGCTGAGAGAGAATGAGAATAATTTGCTTACTTTTGTGTGTGTGTGTGTGTGTGTGTGTGTGTGTGTGTGTGTGTGTGTGTGTGTGTGTGTGTGTGTGTTTGTGTGAAGTTTTACTCATCTGTTCCACTTTGTGCAAAATAGTGTAGTATTCCACATTGCGAAAATGGACTATGGCTGTAGTTTCTTTAATGCCTTTATTCATAATATTGCAAGCCTGCTATTACCTGTATTGTTCGATTTTTTTTCTTTTGTGTGGTTCTTTTGTTGGGGGGAAGAGGGTGATTGGCTTCCCCATCTGGAGCCCTGGACGTTTGAAACTTGAGTTTCTCCTCCAGAGTCTGTAATGGTTAAAAAGGGGGATAAGTGGTAAAACAAGCATGGGGTAACATTTTAACCATGCTGTGAGCCCTCACCCTAATTGTTAGTAAATGTTCCACATTTTGCCTATGAATTCCACGTTATGAGAGAGAGAGTACAGTGGTTCATTTTTTAAAAATAGGAAGTTGACTAGCTGCAGTTTCTTTAATTCTGTTGCATGTTAGTGCTATGGTAATGTCAAACCATACTAAACAGTCTGAAAATGAAGAAGCCTCAGATGAGAATTTAAGGGTTATGTAGTTTTAACTCTCAGTTATTAAAGCTGCAATTTCTTAGTTTTCTGTTGAGGCGTGTTCTTAGACAGTTCACATTCAGAACTGTATTATGTAAAATCCTGCACATCCAAAACAGGATTCAAATCCTGGAATGGGTTATCATGACCAGACATTCCTCTTTGAGTACTATCCGTACCTCTCAACTCTCCCTATTTTTGCAGAATGTCCCCGATTTTGCTTCAAATGTTTGTCCTGTCCCTCATATCATTTTTGATTTTCTAGTTAATCACTTGCGATACAGTAAGATAGTAATGTCAGTCAGAGTTTTATACTTATTGTTCAAAAAATATGCAATGATGCAGAAGAACGTGTTTTAGTATTCACTTTGTAAGTAAACTACAGTAATGTTTAAAGACTGGTATTGATTTTTATCCTCATTATTTTTGGCTTTGTCTAGAATTCTTGAACAAAGTTGAGGGGTGTGGTGCCACAAGGTGTTCATGTTGTTGCATTTGCTTGGTACAGTTTTTATCTGTATCAGTGCTGCTTGATGATAGCTCTGGTGGATGTAAAAGATCCCATGGCTCTTATCAAAGCAAGTAGGGGAAGTTCCCCCTGTAGTCAATATAAATACTACCTTGGGTCTCCCATGAAAGAATGCCATTAGTCTGGTGGAACTAACCTGGTCAACAAAAGCATACATAAATATAGTTGCCTCTACATCTCAGTTATTTTATTATATTTTTGTACTCTCTGGTATTTTAATGGATCAGAATCATTAAGTGGGTACAGTTATTGTATTCAATATACTTGCCACTGTAAAGTGATCTTGAAGGGTTTTTCCCCCATAGAATCCACTTCAAGCCCCCTTTATAAGAGTCATGCTAGACAAAAGTAAACATGTTTTTAACTTCCATGTAAACAGAATGGCAGCAGTGTGAATCACAGGCATCTTGCACAGTTTCTGGAACCTCTTATAACTTTTACTTCCTTACTTGAATTACTGATTTGTGTTCTCTCTTACCTCTTTAATACTATATGTAAATGTGAAAAATAAATAAATAAATAAACTAGGTGAACTGCATGTTTTAAGGCTCCCAAATTTTAGAGTAAGTGCTGGCAGACCTTCCCCCGGAGTCTTCATGAGGTGTCAAAACTAATATTATAATACAGGGGCTAACTAACCACTCTTGGTTCTACTTCAAATAAATTTTATGGGCATTTCAACTACTTTTTTATTTTCCAGTGTGGGCAATGAAAGATGTGTGTTCTATCTTGAATGCTAGAAAAATGTGCTACATTTGTTCATTTTTTTTTCTTTACAATGCAGTACAGAACAAAATAAATGTGACTTTCTGTTCTTGAGTTTGGTTTAATGATATTTTTTTATCTGTCTGCTACAACAAATGTCTTTTTTGCATGACATTTACCCACCTCTGTTGTATTAGAAGCTATACCCTTAACTTGTTACACTGCAGCACACTAACTCTTCATCCAAACCGTAGATATTAAGCATGACAAATTTGTATTCTTCTTGCATTGTGAACATTGCTAGGATTTGCAAGATTATGGTATTCATTGGTTTTCATAGAGAAATGGCTTTTCATTTTTAACACTGTCTTATTGGTGTGTTGTTACCATGTGCCATGAAAAACTTCTCCAAAGCTAACTTTGGGATCCTAAAAACAGAGGTGGCTAACTTCATGGCACACATGCAAATGGAGAATAGTTGCGTGACTGCAGAATCCTACACCAATGCACTGTACGAACACGTACACAGATGCATGGATCTCGCCGTACCCAGTAGAACCAAGACACTCTCCTCCAAAAAAAGGAAGCCAATCTGGTGATCCCCTTCCATAAACAAACTCTACAACAGAAGGAGGAAACTGATGCAGAATAAGGTGAAGTCCCAAGACTGGAAAAACTCCCTTATCTGCCTCAACAAAAAGTTGAGATCCCTTATCAAATCCTCTAAAGCTAGGTATGAAAACAGAATAGCAGCAGATAGTAAAGACAACCACAAGGCCTTCTATAGTTATGTAAAGAATCTCCATGGCAATACCCAGATTTGCTCTGAGCTACTCCACAATGGTATCTCCTATACCGAGCCAACAGATATTGCCAGTATACTG
Source organism: Protopterus annectens (assembly GCF_019279795.1). Classification (NCBI taxonomy): domain Eukaryota; kingdom Metazoa; phylum Chordata; order Ceratodontiformes; family Protopteridae; genus Protopterus; species Protopterus annectens. The sequence continues at coordinate 1,572,811,477 of NC_056726.1, forward strand.
GCCGACAGATTCAGTGCCAACTTTACCCCCCCCCAAAAGGACCAATCACAATACCAATAGATTGCCAGGCACCCAGTATTACTGCTGCACAGGTTAAAACAGCACTGTCCAAGGCCAAGAATACAGCCTCTTTGGGACCTGACAATATCCCTGGTTGTGTTCTACATGAACTACAGAGTGAAATGGCTCCTCACCTGTGTGCTCTGTTCATTCACAGCCACACCTCAGGCTTTGTCCCTGCCGAATGGCACACTGCTGCAGTTATCCCTCTCCACTAAGGAGGAGTGACTACAGACCCTGGAAACTATCACCCCATTAGCCTGACGAGTCAGATATGCAAAGCTATGGAACGCATCATTATGGACCTAATAAACAAGGATATAGGAAATCTCCAAACTCTGGATCCCACACAGTTTGGTTTTGTGAAGGGTAGATCATGCCTGCTCAACTTGGTTGACTTCTTTGAGTCAGTCACCAGAGCTGTGGATGAAGGCAAGGTGGTTCATACAGCCTACCTTGATCTGGCCAAGGCTTGAAGGCAAGGTGGTTCATACAGCCTACCTTGATCTGGCCAAGGCTTTTGATATGATTCCCCACTCAGGAATCCTAGAAAAACTCACTAAGCTTGGCATCAACCCCTGTATCACTAGGTGGGTTGCAAACTAGCTCACAGATAGAACCCACAGTGTGAAAGTAGCTGACTCAAAGTCAGACTGTCGATTAGTCACGAGTGGAGTCCCACAGGGTTCGGTCCTGGGTCATCTCCTGTTTGGTATCTACTTCTCTGAAGTTCAGGCTAACACAAACGGACTCTGGCTGACACACTTCACAGATGATTGCAAGTTGGGAGCTATTATTAACTCCCCAAGTAATGTTGACATTCTACAGAATGGCCTCACTGTGACCAACGACTGGTATCAGAACCGTGGCCTTAAGCTCAATGCCAAAAAATGTGTCATCATCCCCTTTGGGAAAAACCCGGTTCCCATGAATTACCACATTGATAGTAGTCCACTGAACACAGAAGACATTATAAGAGATCTGGGAACACAGGTTGACAGCAACCTCTCTTTTGATCACCACACTGCCACTGTGGTCAGAAAGACCTTCTATGTGGCACATCTCATTACTAAGGGGAGTGCATCCAGGAAGAAAGAAGTCATTGTCTCCCTGTACTCTTCCCTCATTAGGCCAATCATCGAGTACAATGCCCCATTTGGCATGTACCTCACTAGACACAGCAACAACTGAAGAGGCCACAAAAGAGGATCCTAGGCCTTAAACACTTGCCTTATATGGACAGACTCAAAAAACTCCCAACTCTTCTCTGTCCCATAAGTTCATAGGTAGGTACTAGGCTATCAGCCCAAGGGCCTACGTAAGCCCAGCCAACAAGGTTCCCTGGCTTACGCCACCCAAGAAAGCTATTTTCCTGTGCCACTGTCGAGCAGAGACACAAAAGTGATCCCCGGGGTGTATTTCCTATTTCCCATCCACTCATCAAGATTTTTCTTGAAGAGTGCTAATGAAGAACTTTGCTTGACATAGATGGGTAGCCTGTTCCAGAGTATGGGAAGTCTCTGGGACAGGACTCTATCCCTCCAGCATGTCCTGTTTATTGTGGTGACAAGGTTTAGGTCCCTAGAGCGTGTAGCTCGGAGGGATTGGGATTTCTTTAGGTGTAGTCGTCTACTTAGAGGCAATCTCTGCTTGACTTACAAAGCCATGTCTGACCCAGCTCTATTAGAAATGCTGCATCTAAAGAAATCCCAATCCCTACACACCACACGCTCCAGAGACCTCAACCTCATTACCACAATTAACAGAACATGTTGGAGGGACAGGTTCATAACCAAGAGACTGCCCATGCTATGGAACAGACTTCCCATACATGTCAAGCAGAGCACCTCGCTGACCCTCTTCAACAGAAATCTTGATGAGTGGATGGGAAAAAGAAAATTCAGCCCAGGGATAACACCAGTGGCCCTACTCAACAGAGGTACTGGGAACTAAGGTTGGGTGGCACTATGCCAGGGTAATCCTATGTCTAGGATTGTAAAGGCCCCAGGGCCATTAGCCTACTACACAACTATGAACCTATCATGTATTATCTGCTTAACTGGTACACTGCTTTTTTTTTTTTCGGATGTCCTAAGTACCCCACCAGCTAGCTATGGTGCCCCTACTGTGCTTGCAAGAAAAGGAACCTGGAGTCGCCACTGCACCAATGGCAGCATTTGATTTTAAATTTCCATCTTTTTATTGGCCTAAATATATTATTTTTACTTATTTATAAATTAACCATTTTAAGTGCATTGGTTCAAAAAACACTTTTTAGACATGACTGGGTGAGAAGGCAGTTAAACAGATTAAATTTGCATTTGCAGTGATATCAAGTTAAGCATGTAGAAAAAACATTAACAACAATAAGAATAAAAAAAAACAGAAATAAGCAGAAGGTACCTGAAGAGCATCCCAGGTATTCTTAACAAATGTTAAGCAACACCTAACACAGTAGGCATTTATTACAAAACTGAACAATGTAATGACAGACAAAAAAAATAAAAAGAAATCTGCATGTAGTCAAATACAAGACCAGCTACTAAAAAAAAAACATAAAAAACACACACACTCAAATCAAAGCACAGAGATAATAAACAGAATAGATTAAAATACTTAGACATAGACCCAAACAAGTAGAGTTTTCAGAACCCAAGCAAGAATAGTGGTCCAACAGCACTTATACTAAAATGACAGCGTGCTGCAGTGGAACAAAAAATAGTGTCAAAGAGTTTTTCCAAGATGGGTGCACACTGATTAACTGCTTAACTTCAGCTCACCCCTTGTGAAAAAATAAACTGACAAGGGTCAGGAACTCTTTGTCACTTTTAGTAAATGCAGTTACTGGCTAGTGAGTACATTGTCTGCATGCCAGCCAAATAAGAAGCTAAGACAACATAAAAGGAAATCAACTAGAAAAGGTGAAGAGACAGCACTAACTAAGAAAATTCCTGCAACTGTTCAGCAAAAAGCAGTTCATGCTTCAGCTCTGGTGCAAGACATGGCTTCCAGTAATCTAGGGAAAACATAAGTCAAATGTGTTCAGAGCTGATTAAAGTAAATGAAACAATGAAGTAATATATCAACTCAAATAACAAAAGGCTGGAAAAATGGAAGAAGCTTTAAAAAGATATTTAGATGACCGGATAAAGCAACAAAAATCAGAGGTTAAAATGAAGAGAAGGCTGGCTGAGTTGAGACTGTTCAAATAGAGATGTTTAAAAAAATGGTAGAATTAGAAGACAGAGCACATAGGAAAAAAATCCGAGGTAGTCTGCTGCACCAGAAAAAATAGAAGAAAGAGACTGCATTTATCTTATAATGGCACAAATAAGAAACTGGACTAGTATTCCATAGCAGGAACTGTTAATTGAGAGGGCTCACCATGTTTATGCTCCAAAATCTCCATGAACAAGCAACCACGATCTGTATTAGTAAAGATGCAAACCTACAAGCAGAAAGAGTCAATTCTGACAAAACTGTGGGAAAAGTGCACATTATTAAAAGTCAGAGACAGTAGAGCATTTGTGGAAAATGATTATTCACTGTGCACCAGCCAAAAAAGAAACACATTTATTCGTACAATCAAGGGAAGTCGAGAGGCACGTGTGTGATTCAAGATGTTATATATAGCTGTCTTCAGAATATTTTTTTTCCTGGAGGATCAAGATCATTTTTGATGCAGAACAAGCTATGGAGGAATTACAAAAGTTTGTTCCAACGAAAAGTGAGCCATTAAGCAGAAGGGGACTTACTGTTTAAAGCACACGGAAAGACTTTGCCAGTGAAGCTTCTTCCCCTGTTCCAAAGGAAAATGCTTGAAAAACATAGGAAAAACATAGGCGCTGACTAGAAGAATCAGGAGTATCTTGGAGCTGAACCAGAATCTGGAGTTGGGAAATGGAGATAAACAGGAAGAAGACCAGCAACATGGAAATTAGTAAATAAATGTTAAGACTGCAGACCATCATTCATATCTGTGAAATGCGTCTCTATAAGAAAAAGTAGAAAACAGTGGACTTTTGTTGACTCTGTTAAACTTGTGAGGAACTGAAAAGCATTTGTCTTAGTTCAGGTCACTATGCTTGGAATGACACTGAGGGAGGGGAAAAGGAAAGAAAAAGGCAACTGTAAGTAAAATGATTTCTATGAAAAATTTCAAAATATTAATTGCATGTTGTATAATAAAGCATCTTTAGTTGTTTTTGTATATGGTAAAGTTATTAAAGTAAACAGATGCTTTTTTCTATCTTTTTAGTATTAAGAAATGTAGCCACTACAACTGCAAAAAAGAAAAAAAAAGGTAATCCAAAAACATGTTTAAGTTAATAGGCTGCAATCTTGGGTTGTTGATGTGGGGGATGGGGTACAAAACTACATCAATCATAATATATGTAAAGTTGATGTGTCTCTTCTTTCTTTTGCGTGGGTGAATGTCTGGATTATAACCTTTGTCTCAATCTAAAAAAACAAGTTTTAAGTGGAAACAAGTAAATAAGACAGCACTGAATCTAATGAAAAGTTTTCCTTTAGCAATAAATATTTCAGCTTGTCTTTAGAAGCCTGTAGCTGTGGACTACATTTTTTTCTCTTATGTTTCCCTGGAGACAAGCTCAAGGCAGTGAAAAGCCAGAACACATGTTTCTTCAGGTCTAAATGCTTTCTGAAAGCATGTAAGTTGTCTTTCACATCTAGGAGGGGAATAAAGATAAAGAATAACAGACACCAATCCGTGTAAATAGAAACACGGCAATAGCATGCGTCTTAGCATGGATAACCTCAACTTTCGGTTAATTACGGTCTCTGTTTGCAGCTGTCAAGTTTGGACAATTGTTCTTAATATGCGGGTTAAACTTAATTATTTGAAGAGGTACACAGTTTTGTGTGTTTGTATTAGGTTATGCGGTTGTTCTGGGGATATATATTTTGGGAGGTTCATTAAAACAAAAAGTCTTGTTAAATGTGACATAGGTTTCAATGTTGATAAGAAAAAAATGTATAAAGGAATAACCTGCCAAACATTAGAGGGTGCATATATCACAAAAGCTGGAAACAGACATTTAAGAAAGCTGTCATTAATAATAGGTGGGAATAATGACTTTTTATTGCAGTAGAATGTGAATGGTCTCAAAAGTATAGACAAAAGAGATAATTATATTAAGAAATGATGGTGCAAATAGTAATGCTACATGAGACACATTTGAAAATAAATTATTAGGTGAATTTGCTAAAATATTTCAGGATGGATATTCAGCAGAATATCAAGGACAAAGGAAAAGAGGAGTACTTACATTAGTTACTAGAGGAGCACCTGTTGTCATAGAATAGGGGAAAAAGGATAATAATGACAGATTTGTGGCAGTAAGGGGCTACTGGCAATGGTTCAGTATTACATAGACACATATTTATATTCCACCTAAAAATGCTATTGTGGAGCTTATTTTTTTGGTGGTGGGGGGGGGGGTAATCAGCTTTCAGCAGGGAATATTTCTTGTAGGTAGAGACTGGAATTTAATTTGCAACAATAGGGATGTATCTGGGAGCCTAGAAGGTAAAATATAACAAAAGAGTAAATTTCTGAAAAAAATTGTGAAAATATTTGGTATGGAAGAATGGAAGATTGTCAATTCAGCAGTAGGAACTCTGACATAATTTACATATTATTCTCCAAGGTACAGCAACTGGGCTAGACTACACAGCAATTATATTTCACAGGAATATGTGTACTTAATTTACAAGTCTGACACACATTGTGAAGATTGGGTGAAGATAGGTGAAGGCTGCCAGCCTAGCCAGATAGAATTTTGAAGATAATTCTGTCATCTGTAAATATTAATGCAAACCACAGGCTTGTGTCGTAAATGGTAAAAATAGTGTTACATGTGGAACTGGAAAAAATGTAACAACAGTGCACACTGCTGACCAAGTAAAGCATGTTGTGACCCTTTGATGTAAACACGGCTCCGGCCAGTCTAGATGAAGGAATTCCTGCTATTGTTTTAAGGCCAGAGTTAATGGCCAGAATTTGCATGCATAAATGCCCTTAATGGCTTTGCTTCCTGACCTGGTGTGAGCTTACTAAAGAATGTAGCCTGTTAGCCTGGGAACCCCAGGAAAGTATGAAGAATGATGTAATGTGACCTAGGAATGTGATTTTAAAAACAGAGAGAATCAGGGAGCATTAAGCATTTTTGTCTTGACCATCCAACTCATCAGCACTCTGACTTTGCTCTATATGTAAGTTTATCTTAGACTTGTGGTTTCTCTTAGAAATAGCTAGAAACTAAAAAGATTAGACTAAGTGTTTTTCTGTGATGTCAGAACTGTACTACTGAATTATTTTAAATATTTTTATGTGATCCCTGAACTCTTGACTAGCACTGTGTAGTAAAAAGTATTGTCTTGTGTTTTGACTATTTGTTATTAAATATGTTTAAATCCTTTCAACTGTGGCTGTTTTTGTAGAGATAATTTAAGCTCTTTAGAGTACTTGCATGCTTTTGGTAAAATTGTACAAAGCCACTCTAATAGCTTTAGCCCTGGGCTATACTACTAATTGGATTATAATATCGCACAGTAATAATTGGACACCCTTTTAAGGTTCTTTGAGTAGCTGATAAATATTAGTGGGTGGTGGCAGCTGGTACTACTGTGTAGTCTGGGAAAAAGGGGCACAGCTGGAGAACCTGTGCCAACCTTCCCCAGGAGTGTCTGTGTTGTTATATAAACTCTTCTCAAAGTGTGTGTGTGTGTGTGTGTGTGTGTGTGTGTGTGTGTGTGTGTGTGTGTGTGTGTGTGTGTGTCAGTTACTTGGGCAGGGACACGAAGCACTGGTTGGACAGAGAGGGTGCTGGAGGCTTTAGCTTGCCCACTAGGCTGAGATCTGGACCCTATAGCTGTGCCAGTGGGGAGTCTTATTGGGGACCTGGAGAGCAAGGGAGTGACCAGCCCCAGACTGACTGTGATCTCTGTGTGCTCTTAAGGGAAATTGCACTTTACTGTGTGTATTTGTTATCCTTTCCTCCTATATGAGATGCCCCTCACTGGTGTTGGTGGTGAGTATTGAGGCTCCTTGATTGCTGGGGCCAGGGCACAGGCATCACATATTAATTGGTGGCAGTGGTGGGATATCCACATCACATATTAATTGGTTGGTAAATACTAATTGGCTTGTAGTGATGTGAGTAGAGTAAATTCCTGTAGCTTGTATACAGTGAGCTTTGTACTCTAAATCAGCCATGTAGTGAATACTCAGAGTTCAGATCACAATTGTTTTATTTCTTTTGTTAGCTTAGTCAGGGTGAGCAGGCAGCATGTCAGCAGGGGAGTATGGAAAGCTGACAAGGAGCCAGCTGGCGGTGATGTGCCAGGCTAGGGGACTGGTACATGGAAACCTGACTAAGGCAGACCTGTTTGCAGCCTTGGTTACAGCTGCATCAGAAAAGAGCAACCAGGAGGACAATCAGACTGGCAGTGGAGATATAATACCCTGGGAAAATGGACAGCTCAACCTTTCTGCAGAGGACTTAAAAATCCATCTGGAGCTAGAGAGACTTGAGTTGGAGGTCAGGCATTCGGAGATAGAAGCTGAGGAAAAGCAGTGGCAGAGGAGGCATGAGAGGGAAATGCTGACTCTTTGCCAGAGTCATGGAGGTAATGGGGAAGGGAGTAACTGGACCCCAGAAGCACAAAAGGTCAGTAAATTTATTCCGCAGTTTAAAGAGGGGGATACTTTTGATAGTTTCATTCATATGTTTGAGAGGGTATGCAAACAGTATAGTGTTGACCAAAGGCTCTGGGTACGATTCCTGACCCCCTTACTCCATGGTAAAGCTGTAACTGTTTTGTCAAAAATGTCTGACATTGCATGTTTTGATTATACTGCTGCTAAAAATCACTTGTTAGAATTGTTTAAGGTAACACCTGAAACGTATAGGAAACAGTTTTGTGAGCATAGACGCAAGGCAGATGACAATGTGTGTGAATATTTTGCTGAACTGAGCACTTATTTCCATAACTGGGTGAGTGGATGTCAGGTCACCACTTTTGAAGGGCTGGCAGACCTTTTGGTGAGGGAACAAGCCCTTAGCACTTTGCCTGTGGACATGAGGATCTGGTTAGCTGATAGACAATGTGCTACTTCAGATGAGTTGGGGAAGAAGGGAGACCTATGCCTGGCAAGCAGGGCAGTCCTGCACAGGAAATGGTCTGCCAGTACTGCTCATGGGTCTAAAGGAACCCATGGTGGGCAGCCCAGACTGCCACAACAGAATCTGCCAGTAGCAGGGAAGCCACTAGTCCAGGTACATGTCCAGGAGCTAGGGTTAAATGTTTTGAATGCAACCAGTGGGGCCATGTGGCATACAGGTGTCCACGGAGGCAAGGTGGGGAACAAAAGGTGAGTGAGCCAGTAAGTGGGAAAGACAAAATGCCAATAGTAGGTTGTCTTGGGACAACAAGAATACCAAACTACCACCAGAGGTTATATCCTATTGTAGTGAATGGTAAAGAGGCCATTGCCAAGAGAGACACAGCCTCTGACATAACCATTGTAAAGCCTGCAATGGTTACAGAGAAGCACTACTTGCCTGGGCAGTCTGCTCCATTCAGGGCTTTAGGAGGGATCCTATTTCATATACCTTTGGCTAGGGTTCACCTTGATGGGGACGATGGAAAAGGAAGCCAGCAAGTAGGTGTGTTTGAGGATATACCTGCAGATGTCCTGATAGGGAATGATTTTGATAGTGCTGTACCCTGTGCTTCTGCAGTTACATGCAGTCAGGCTTAGAGACAAGCAGGTAAGTCTGGTCGCCTGGGGGAGACCCAGACAGACTGCATACTTGCAGCCAGGACTGGTGAGGAGGTTACTTCAGGGAGGGAGCTACCCTGTAGCAGTGAGACTGACGGTGAGCCACAGCTGCTTGAGGGTACTGACAGTCCCTTGGACAGAGTGACTGCAAAGGTAGAGGTGATTTGTAGTACCCAGACTGACAGTGAGGCACCACTGTCAGAGGATGCCAGACTTCCTGTTCAAGGGGGGCTGGGAAGGGTTACAAGGAGAGAGTTGAGACAGGCTCAGCTCTCAGACCCTACATTGCAAGGCCTGAGGCAGGTAGCTAGAGAGGCACCTGATTCTCAAGGAAAGGGGGAATCTGTATACTGGGACAAAGGGTTACTATACAGAGAGTGGACCCCTGAGGGAGGGCTAGAAGGTGAGAGAGTACAGCAGTTGGTAGTGCCTAGTGCCTACCATCTGGCACTTCTAGCCGTAGCCCATGATATTCCCTTTGCAGGTCATATGGACATAAAATGTACAAAGAGGCGTATTATGCAGAACGTCTATATGCCTGGAATTTCCAGAGATGTAACAGGGTACTGCAGGACCTGTGAGCAGTGCCAAAAGGTAGGCAAGGCAGGAGACAAGGCGAGAGCTCCTTTGATGCCTTTGCTTGTGATTGATGAGCCATTTCAGAGGGTAGCTATGGATATTGTGGGTCCTCTGAGTACCCCAAGTTCCACAGGGAAAAAGTATATCCTAGTGGTAGTGGATTATGCTGCACGATACCCTGAGGCAGTGGCTTTGTCCTCCATTGAGGCAGAGAAGGTAGCAAATGCTCTGTTAGAGATTTTCAGCAGGGTAGGTTTCCCAAAAGAAATACTGACTGACAGAGGTGGCAATCTCATGTCAGACCTGCTGGCTTGTCTGTGGAAGTCCTGTGGGGTGAAGCACATGAAGACCACCCCCTACCATCCCCAGACTAATGGTCTTTTTGAGAGGTTAAACTCTACAATCAAGTCCATGCTATGGGTATTTGCAGATCAGTTTAAGAGGGAGTGGGACAAATATTTGCCCCATCTGTTGTTTGCTTGTAGAGAGGTTTCCCATGAATCCACAGTTTTTTCACCCTTTGAGTTGCTGTATGGGCATAGGGTGAGGGGACCTCTAGATTTAATTCAAGATGAATGGGAAGGTGAGTGCGTGTATCACAAGGAGTCTGTTGTGGCATACGTCCTAAACCTCAGGACAAGGCTGAGGGAACGCATGGGCTTGGCCCAGGAGAACCTGGCAGAAGCCCAACAACAGAAAAAGGTGTGGTATGACAGGAATGCTCGAGTTAGAGAGTATGCTGTGGGGCAGCAGGTAATGGTTCTCATTCCTGTCAGACACAACAAGCTGCAAGCAGCTTGGGAGGGACCCGACCAGGTGGTAAGAAAGGTAAGTGATGTTAACTACATGGTGGAACTGCTAAGCAGAAAGCAGGGCACAAATTGTACCATGTTAACATGATGAAACCTTACTATGATATGGAGGCCCTTGTGCTGAGCATTTGCAGTGGATTGCAGGAGAATTCTGAGGGAGATCTGGGGATTGATCTCCTCAGTGAGGCTCAAGCTGACACCTCAGTGGAAGGGGTAGCAGTGTCCCAGCAGCTTCTACCCTGGTTCGAGAAATCCTATTAGTGTTGCAGGAATTTGGGGACATGTTCACTGGAAAACCAGGGTGTACCCACTTGTGGCAGCACCAGGTGGATACAGGATCCCAAAGGCCTATTAGGCAGGCCCCTTATAGAGTGTCTGAGAGAATCAAACAGACTCTGAGGGAGGAGGTACAAGAGATGTTGGAACTAGGGGTGATTCAAGAGTCCAACAGTCCTTGGGCCTCCCCAGTGGTGCCTGTGCCAAAGAAGGATGGATGGCAGCACCAGGTTCTGTGTGGACTACAGGAAATTAAATAGTCACACAGATTCAGATGCTTACCCCATACCTAGGACAGATGAAGCCCTAGAGCACAATGGTGGGGCTAAGTATCTTACAGTCATTGATCTTACCAAGGGTTACCGGCAGGTGCCCTTGACTCCCAGTGCTAGAGAGAAGTCAACCTTTGTGACTCCTTTTGGCTTGTATGAGTTCACAAAGATGCCCTTTGGGATGAAGAATGCCCCAGCAACTTTCCAGAGACTGCTATATCATATCCTGGCAGGAGCAGGAGGGTTTGCCCTTGCTTACCTAGATGATATTGCCATCTACAGCCATTCCTGGCCAGAGCACCTTCAACATGTCAGGGAGGTGCTGGGCAGACAACAGAGGGCAGGGTTGACCATTAAGCTGAGCAAATGTCAGGTGAGTATGGCAGAGGTCTCCTGTGGGGAGTGGTAAGATAAGGCCAGAACCTTCCAAAGTGGAAGCCATTCAGGCATAGCCTGCACCTGTTACCAAAAAGCAGGTGAGGGCATTTTTAGGGACAGCAGGGTACTACAGAAAGTTTGTCCCCAGTTATAGTACCATAGCTGCTCCCCTCACAGACCTGACAAGGAAGAACAGGCCAGATAAGGTAGTGTGGACACCAGCTTGTGAGCAGGCTTTTCAGAAGCTTAAAGAAGCTTTGGGAGGACCCCCTGTGTTTGCCAGTCCAGATTACAGCAAATACTTTGTTTTGCAGGTGGATGCTTCGAACCATGGGGTGGGGGCTGTACTTAGCCAGATTTCTTCAAAGGCAGAAGAGCACTCAGTGGTTTATCTCAATCATAGGGTCCAACCCAAGGAGGAATGCTATGCAGCTGTAGAAAAGGAATGTCTAGCCATAGTGTGGGCACTGCAAAAGCTTTAGCCTTATCTGTATGGAGGAAATTCACTGTTATGACAGATCACAACCCCCTAACATAGTTAAACAGAGCCATCCAGCAATATGCCAAGTTGCTAAGATGGAGCCTGGGGTTTCAAGCATATGATATGTCCGTGCAGCACCGCAGTGGGATTAGCAATGCCAATGCAGATGGGCTGTCAAGACAGGGTACGGGGTGAGGTATACTCAGGTAGACCTAACTCCCTCAAGCAGCGTTTCTTAAGGGTCACTTGATAAACTAGCTTGAGTTTTCCAAGGGGGAGATATGTGAAGATTGGGTGAAGATAGGTGAAGGCTGCCAGCCTATCCAGATAGAATTTTGGAGATAATTCTGTCACCTGTAAATATTAATGTAAACCACAGGCTTGTGTCTTAAATGGTAAAAATAGTGTTACATGTGGAACTGGAAAAACTGTAACAACAGTGCACTCTGCTGACCAAGTAAAGCATGTTGTGACACTTTAATGTAAACACGGCTCCAGTCGGTCTAGATGAAGGAATTCATGCTATTGTTTTAAGGCCAAGATTAATGGCCAGAATTTGCATGCATAAATGTCCTTAATGGCTCTGCTTCCTGACCTGGTGTGAGCTTTCTAAAGAATGTAGCCTGTTAGCCTGGGAACCCCAGGAAAGTGTGAAGAATGATGTAATGTGAACCAGGAATGTGATTTTAAAAATACAGAGAATCAGACAGCATTAAGCATTTTTGTCTTGACCATCCAACTCATCAGCACTCTGCCTTTGCTCTATATGTAAGTTTATCTGAGACTTGTGTTTTCTCTTAGAAATAGCTAGAAAGTAGAAAGATTAGACTGTGTTTTTCTGTGATTTCAGAACTGAACTACTGAATTATTTTAAGTATTTCTCTGTGATCTCTGAACTCTTGACTAGCACTGTGTAGTAAAAAGCATTGTCTTGTATTTTGACTATTTGTTATTAAATATTTTTAAACCCTTTCCACTGTGGCTGTTTTTGTAGAGATAATTTAAGCTCTTTAGAGTACTTGCATGCCTTTGGTAAAATTGTACAAAGCCACTCTAATAGCTTTAGCCCTGGGCTTTACTACCAATTGGATAATAATATTGCAGAGTAATAATTGGACACCCTTTAAAGGGCCTTTGAGTAGCTGATAAATATTAGTGGGTGGTGGCAGCTGGTACAACCTTGTAGTCTGGGAAAAAGGGGCACAGCTGGAGAATCTGTGCCAGCCTTCCCCAGGAGTGTCTGTGTGGTTATATAAATGCTTCTCAAAGTGTGTGTGTGTGTGTGTGTGTGTGTGTGTGTGTGTGTGTGTGTGTGTGTGTGTGTGTGTGTGTAGCTACTTGGGAAGCGACACGAAGCACTGGTTGGACAGAGAGGGTGCTGAATGTTTTAGCTTGCCCACTAGGCTGAGATCTGGACCCTATAGCTGTGCCAGTGGGGAGTCTTATTGGGGACCTGGGAAGCAAGGGAGCGACCATCCCCAGACTGACTGTGATCTCTGTGTGCTCTTAAGGGAAATTGCACTTTACTGTATGTATTTGTTATCCTTTCCTCCTATATGAGACGCACCTCACTGGTGTTGGTGGTGAGGATTGAGGCTCCTTGATTGGTGGGTCAGGGCACGGGCATCACACACATCCAATAACTATTTCAGATCTTGAACCAATAATTCCTAAGATAAAAGTGCAGGGAAATGAAGTAAAGACAAGACAATGGCACTTCCCTACCTACCTGTTAAAAAGAAAGAAATTAAAGGAATGGGTACTGGAAATTATGTCCAGGTTATTAGGAAGACAGAAAGTACTCCAGAAATTATAGCTAGTGAGTGGGATAAAATAAAAGTGGAATTTAAAAACAGGGTAGAAATAAAAGAGAAAGTATTACAGAATAAGGGAAATCTCACAGAACAAGAAGAGGCTGAATTGCAGAGTGCTAAGGAGAAAATAAGGGAGTACATGGATAATATGCATGAGTTTAGAAAGATTACTGTTAATAACTACAGAGCATAAAATCTTTTGGCACAATGACATGGGCAACAGAAAGTAGAAATGTTGGTTTCCAAACTTAGGAGGGCAGTAACAAGAAAAATAGCCAGAAATCATGTAGCGGTATTAGAGATGTTTCAAAACATTTATGAACATTTATATAAAGCAGAGAAATGGAGAAAAATCAACAAAAAGCACAAATGGAAATATTTATAGAAAGCTTAATTATGCAAGGTTAGAGGTAGATGAGGCTCAAGAGTTAACAGTTAAGACAGGAGGAGATGAGATAAAAAATGGTGACGTTTAACTAATGTGTAGGAAAGTCTCCAGTAATATATAGTATTCCAGTGGAAGTCCGGAAACTAGGAAGGAAAAAATGATAAATGCAAGCAAATGAATGCAACTTAGGAAATATTTTTGATCTAGGATACAAGATCTTAATTACCTAGACATAGTAAACCCTTGTTAAGTTTAATTCTGGTACCTGCCAAAAATAAAACAAGCAGTTACCAGGAAAATGGCAATTGAAGTCTAAACCAAAAATACTCGAAGTAGTGAATATTTTAACAGAGATAAAAACACAAAATGGGATCTTTAGAAAAGTGTAGGAGTAAATTACATTGAAGAAAATGGAAATTGTGGGAACAATACATGCAGAGGAAGAATGAAGTTTAAGAGAAGGCAGGAACTGAACAATGTATGCAATGTTAGTTTGACTATATTCTATAGAACAATATATGTGATGCATAATATTTGTAAATTTGAACTTGTGGCTAATTACTTTTATATAAGTCTGCCTATGTCATAAGTGACAATTCAATAAAGATGTTTTTTTTTTTTAAAGGACACTGGGCAAGTAGGCAATTGGGTGTCACAGAAGGAATCATTGCACTACACAGCAGAAAAAAAGAAAGAGAAGGTTATGAATGTCAGTTACCAAAAAAACAGCAGTTGCAGGTTGCTAATTCAGAAAGGCATCTCTTAAATACATCTCAGATGCTGGACAAACTAAAAAAGATTGGAATGATTAATTACCAGATTGCTATTCTGGCTGTTCTTTTTTAGCACTTGTTTTTCTATATTATTTAAACTTGGTATTCGATAATATTGTATGTTGAAGGTTGCTTTGAGTTGAGGCAGAATAATGTTTTGGCTTTAGGTTGGAGTGTTTCAGTTGGCCTACTATTGTATATTTATTATAATATTTCAGTATCTTTTATATTACGGACAAGCAGGAAGGAAGTTCCAAACCACGACAGCAGGTTTAGGAAAACCTTTTTCAGTCATGAAATGTGAAAGGATGTCTATTTAAAGTGTGTACCCAGATTTTTGTTATCAAAGAGGGTACAAATTAGCACAGGTGAGTTTGTTAGCTACATGAGAAAAGAAATGAAAGTTTACCATAATGCTAGATCTGTTAAGACTGGGTTCATCTTTGGTAACTCATAAGATTAAGAATATAGGCATTAGGACCATTCAGCAATCCAAAAGCTTTCACAAGTTGCAGAGTACCTCCTCAATCCCACAATGCATCATGCTACTCTTTCTCACCACATCAGGAATTAGCCATGTTAAAATAAAATAGTGGCACAGTCTCTGTTTTGACAACTGACAGAAATGCTACATATATGCACAGCATATGTTACTGTAAGAACCTTTTAGCAGCATGCATACAGACACACACACACACACATACACATACTTAGACAAAAAAGAGGTATGTTCAGTGTTCAGTATAATAATATGGTATAGTGCTTCATGCAAATGGTCCAAAAAGCTTGAAATCACCTGAATAACGCTGTTAAAAGTAGTACTAGAATCCCTCAATGGCAGAGACATTTGCCTGTCACAGAAGAGGAACTTATGAGTTGGAGTGGGATCTCTAGGAAGGCCATGACCAATAGAAGCTGTGAAGTTGTGGGATAACACAGCAGAAATTCCTGTGAATGCATTCTCAAAAGTAACAGGAAATGTACAAGTGGGTAAATTTTCAGCATTTTTATGTGAACTGCAGAGAAAGAATGGTTTTGTTCCTGTTGAGAGATTTTGGCTTAAAACAGTCTGTAAGTTCTGCCTTCTGAACTGAGTAAATTAAAATTGCAATGTGCAAATGTGTGTTTATAATTTTAAATTTATTTTGAGAAGTCAACTTAAGTTTGTGGTTCTTCATTTTAACTGCAGTTGATTAACAGAGAAAGTGTCTGCACTGTGTTAAACCTACTATACTGGTGGATTTTTGATAAGTGCAACCAAAATGAGAATTGTTACTGTTGTCGTTGTATCCCACCTGCAGAGGGAGAGAGAGAGAGAGAGAGAGAGAGAGAAAATTGTACTCCATCATAAAAAGATAAAGAGAAACACTTATTTTTTGTTAATTGAAATATGACAGTTTGCCAAAAGTGGAGAAACTTTAGAAACACTGGTGCAAGCCATTACAAACTTTGGTCAACATATCGTGGCTCTGCTGAACAGTAGTGAGACTACTGACAAGCATTTTAGTCTCCAAGAAATGATAAAAAGAGAACTGTGATAAACAATGTAGTGATTGTACCAAAGACCCCCAACTCTAAATAAACAAATAACAGAAGAAGCCCATCTTGCTGCCTTTGAAAGACAGGCCACCCAGGAAAACTGGACATGGTCTGACTGGGTTAAAATTTTTTCTTCACAACTTTGGCAATCATGGACATAAGAATGTATTTATTATATGAGCTATCAAAATATAAAAAAGGAACTTCTACCTGAAACAGAACCAATGGAATTTTATGCCTGGACATTTAATTCCAATAAAAACAGTAAGATCTCAAATGTCTGATTTAAAGCAAGTTTTAAATTAATAATTAGAACCAGAAGTGAGCAGTAAAAGTAAAACGACAAACATTTCCTAAGTAACTTTTTTTTTTCTCAGACTGACCCTGAGACAACTGAAGAAACAATTGCATTAAATGAAGGATTAATAGCTAATGAAGACTCGTTTAAAACTAAGAAATCAAGACTATGTACAGAATCCTGTGAACATCCAGTAACATCTAGGAATTTCCTGACTCTCTTTTTGGCCTGTGGGTATTTTTCTGCATCCCACTGGAAATGTTGTCTCATAGCATGAAGAGTCTCACCAAAGGAGAGGTCTTCAGGCGGAGATGCAGAGGGGAGAATTTCCTCTGAATCTGATTCCTCATAAAAGGTGTAAGTGGGGCCCTCCTCAGATGCAGAGTCCTCCAAGTCAGAGTCTTCATGAGTGTAGAGGGTCAGGGTAAAAATCAGGAAGGATGTGTCTTTTCATTTTCCCTGGGGTGATATCTCCTGAAGTCTGTCTGGACCTTAAAATGTTAGTGAGGTCTTTAGCTAATATGATCAATTCTTGTAGGTTTCCCTGAAATTGGGAACCCATAGGCCTAGGCGAAGACCCTGCCACAATGCCTTTCTTTGATGTGGGTTTGGTCTTAGGCCTAGGAGCATCCGACTCCCTGGTATCTGACTCTTTAGCTCGCAGATGCACCGGAATGGCCCTAGGCCAAGAAGAGTCTCCGGTTAGAAGTTGCTCTTCAGAAGCTGTGACCTGAGGAGTGGTCTCGGACCCAACCGAGGAGCTGAATATCGCACTGTAGAAGTCGAAGGGACCGGAGGCATGTCTGACTCCAAATGGGTCTTGACAGAGACCTGGGTCATGGGATCAAAGGTTGAAGGGGGCTATGAAAGCACCTCACCTTCTTCAACAATCACAAATCTGGTAGGTGAGTCAAGGGGTGAGCGAGTGTGGTCCTATTCTTTTGTTTCTTGTCTTTTTTGCACTTAGGTACATTGAGCTCGGAACAGCCGACATGCACCATAGTATGTGATTGCTCAGATTCCTGCCTCAGAAAATGAGCTAAAAACTCAGCTCTATGCCTAATAATTCTAGTGTTAAACCTAGTGCAGAAATGACAGTTAGGGACGCCATGGTCTGGGCCTAAGTAAGTTACACAAAGCATATGGAAGTCTCTTTGTGGAATTTGTTTACCACAGTGGAGGCAATTATTAACTTTATGTGGCATGAGTCAAAGAAGAAAGAAAAAGTTCCCCAATGAGGTACTTATCTTTCCGACGACAACATCTCTCTTGTGTGGACTGACTGATGCACTAGAAGTCTGCTTTGGGCTCAGGTGGCAAGAAAAGATATATGTGATGATGCAGGCTGCCTCCCTTTATATCCAAGCATACTGTCGTCAGTTAAGGCGTCCACCAGCCTAGGAGGCAAAATAAGTTTCTCTGACAGTTGGGATTGCTGAGGGCTTTCACGGCAGGAAATCCCAACTGTCAGGGCTGCAACAGTAAAACACGAAGAACATCTGTCAGCATTCCTCTCAACTGTGCAAAAACTTTGGATGGACACCCTTTATTTGTGATCAGATTTGTGGTCTTCCCTGTTAAAATGGGAAATTATTTTGAAGTGCTGTAGGCTAACAGTATCCTCATTTAAAAGTGTCCCCAATTTGTGGCCCTTTTCTCAATTATTTTTTTGCACTGCCTGTAACAGTGGAGGTCAGCCAGTAACTCAAGTAGTGTGTTTTAGATGCAAGAAAATGGAACATACTGCTAAACATTAAATAGTAATGGGGATGGTGCCCAACAAAATACCATTTCTAAATAGCATGCTAGTAATGAAAAAGTAAATTCTGTGCCTATCGAAAATGTGATTTAGAACCACCATGCTGATGAAGTACCAATGGACTGTGACAAAGTAATCGCTGAAAGAGTAGAATAAGTACATTGTCTCTGTGCCATAACCAAATGATGGTACTTGTGGAAGGGAAGGAATTAAAATGGCTGCTAAGCCTGGGAACATGGTCACAGTTATTAAGGAACTGTATGTTTATACACAATAAAAGTGGCAAGGACAAAGTGGAAGTAGTGTGTTACAGGGAAAAGTATCCTTTAACACATGTAAAACTTCAAATTCTGTTGGGTAAAGTAATATGTCCTGCAGCTTTGATGCCTAATTTAATCACAGTTGGCCAATACTTCATCAGTTCAAGTCTTTGTGGAAATTTTAGGAGGGGACACAATTAAAACACGTTGTGTCCAGAATATACCCACAATAAAAATGGAAAGGGAGCTGAAACAACTTGGCACACTGTTAAAAATACACATTGTCCCGATGAACAGAAAGGATAGGTGTGGAAACTCGAAAAGGAACCAAAAACTGAATTTCTCTGAAAAGGAGGAAAAACATGTGCATATAAAGCAACCTGTTAAGTTTTTGAAAGTAAGTGCAGAAGCTAAAAAGGAAAGAACCCACTGTGCATAACAAGGAACCTTGTCAAAGATTCCATCTGTTAAAGCAATAAAGGATATCTGTGTAGAGAGACAGAGAGATGTATAACAATAACCCCACTAAGAAGATAAATGGAACATAACTGAGTTCTAAATTTCCCATTGGTAAATCTAAAACAGAAGGCTATTCAGAAATAAGAATGTCAGTTGAAGTTGCTTAAATAGACAAAGGCTACTAAGGTAAATGTAAAACAACTATCCAAACTAAAAGGCAAAGGAAGTCACTGGCACAAGTTGCCTTTTCTAGAGGAGAAAATAGGAGCAAAATAAACACCTGTACTCATCTTCGTAAGTGGCTATAGCCTCTTCTTCATGTCAATGTACTCAAAAGCATTCCAGAATGGTCATATTTACAGGTAAGAAATTATACTTTTAAGAATGCACAGCAGGAGTATGATGCATTAAACACTGGCAGAGAAAATATAGCCAGAACAGAAGGAGAAACAGACAAGCAGACTGGACTTATTCCATACCCTTACTTCGAGCTGAAGAAAGACTTTCTGTACTGAGTAAACAATGACTTTCTGTTCAGAGAAAACAAAGAAAAGAAGACATTCTGCACTAACTTGTTAGTTCCAAAACTTTTCAAAACACTTGTTGGAAAATTAGCACAATGCCATATTTTGGAAAGACGCTGAGGGGTGGACAAAACCAAAGCTACAATTTTAGTTAGCTTTTACTGTTCTGGTGCAGTATAAGATATTGGCAACTTCTGGGCAACTTGTCCAGATTGTCAAAAGATGGTTCTGCCATCTTAATGGTCAGACGTCTGCTGACCCTTGTGCCTATTACTGAAGTCTCATTAGGTCAGATAAGCATGGACCTTGTAGGTTCGCTAGTAAAACCTAGCAATGGCTACTAATACATTTTAATGACTACTGACGATACCATTAAGTTTCTTGAAGTAGTACCCCTGCACAAAGCCATTGCCAAGTCATAAACAAGAGAATTATGTGTTATTTTTCTCCAGCGCAGAGATTTCCAAATAAATGCTCAAAGAACAAGGAACTCCTTTTACGTATAGAGTAATACACCAATTTTCCAGTGTTTTTAAAGTAAAACAGTTAAGAACCTATGTGTACCACCCTCAAAACAAATGAGTTAGTAGAACATTTTAATAAAACGTGAGGTCTGTGCTAAAAAAGGCCATAGCACAAAATAGTAAAACTAGGATCAGTTACTTTCCTTCCTCCATTTTGGTACAGGACAAGTACCCTAACCTTCAACATGATTTGTTCCTTGTGAGTTACTACATGGTAGACATTTCCAAGGCTTGGTGGACACTGTAAATAGACTTGGAGGCAGGTTAAAGCCCAATTTTAAGAGTGTGGTAGTACACTTTACAAATTTATAAGTGATGCAACAGGGGGTGTATATATAATAATGACAGAGAGAGAGTGTAAAATGAGAATAAGTGTTGCTATTTTTTCACTGCTAAAAACACAATTCCTAGTAAAATGGCAAGAATCCCTTGAGGTGCTAGAGAAAATGAACTACAATGCAAGGCAAACTGGGAGAGAGAGAGAAAAACGACTGTTGTAGTCAGCCTAGGAGCCAGAACAGATAACAAGAGTATCATGCCAGGGAATTTTCTCTTTCCCTGCTATTAAAAGAGACTGAGAACATTGTCTAAGGCCCAGAACAGTAAGTAAAAGATTTACTGAGAAACAGTGGTGTTCTTTTTCTAAGCTACTTGGTAGAACAGATTTATTACAGCAACATACTGAATCTGTGCTAGGGGAGAAAGTAAACCTAAAAGTGTACAGGACATCAGAGTTCCAAAGAAAAACAATATGTAAAGAAATGGAAAAATACTTAAACTAGAAGTTACTGAGGACTTCTGAAGTGAATGGAAGAATCCAGCTGTCTTGGTCCCCTGTAAAATTTTCTAATAGTTTTCAGAAAAACTGAATATCACATCAAAATGTAACACTTACTCAGTGGCTGGAGTGATGACCTTATAAAGATGCCAGAGTAGAAAAAGAGAAGTTTTTGACCATCCTAAACTTAATTAAGGGGAATCATGATTGAGTGGGTGAAAGAAATGATGTATAGGCCAAAGGTTATTAATATTAGGATATGTTACACAAAATACTGGGAGTCTTGTATTCCAAATGTAGAATATTAAGGGTAGGATGTGGAGAAAAGTAAGGTTACAGAAGTGAATGAAAGGTTTAATGTCAAAGTAGAAGCTAACTCAGTGTATGGTAAAGGTTTGTGTGAAGGAAATGTTATTAATACATTGCTGTACAGTAAGACGCTGTTCGGTTCGATTCTTAGCTAGAGCGTCTTCTGCTTGGAGACATGTGTGAATGGGCGTACCTTCGTTGAAGGTTGTGCGTCAGGGCTGGTAACTCGGCACGTAAAAATCAACTACCAATCATTAGCGGACCGGAGTTCCGCTGTGGCGACCCCTAACCGGGAAAAAGCCGAAAGACACAACAAGCTGTAACAGGAGGATATCAGAATAAATGCAAAATACAACTGAAGAATGGAGGGAGAAAGGAGCTGATAAGGATTAGCAAAGGCCATAATAAGATAAACTCATATTTTACTGGACTGTTGTGCATTGTCAAGTGTGGTGCAAATTATTATTGCATGGATTCTTATCAACAAAATTGCATGGAAAAATGTACTGCTTCCATCACAGATAGACACACGACACTTAAGCAGCATCTGGGACTAGTGCTGAAACCCAGCTCCAAGGTACTAGCCAAAAGTAGTCAAACTGTGAACTAGTCTTACACGTCCCAACATAGCTAGAAAATGTGCTTTAATGGACTTAAACTTTCCTAAGGATTTCTGTCATCACAGTCAACATTTCCAGTGACAAATGTACACAGAGGTTATTATTTTCTCAGCAAAACCTATCAGTTATTTAAAATAAACAGCTCTGACCATTAAATGAGTGACGTCAAAATAACTAGCTCTGCATTTATGCACAAAAACAACCAAAGCCATAGCCATTAGATGCATAGTAAATTTCCAGTTTAAAAGGACAAATAATACCCCAAAGTTATCAGAAGACTGCAAGGGTAATGTTCCCCTTGGTAATTCCTAACATCAAAGCATTCACTGCTGAGATAATCCAAAACTCCTGGGCTACCTACAAAAGACTAAATGATCAGTATGCTTGGCTGTAGTTCTGCTCCATAAGGAATGATGCATGCAACTATTTTTACAAAAACAGAATCTTTTACATTAAATAAAGAAAAGCATACCTACTAAACAACACAAAATGCTTCTAGCAAAAAATAAGTTAATAAAGAGAGGAAGACAGCTCAGTAACTTCATCCTCTCTTAAAATGACCATCAATATGCAAAAACATCCACAGCTGATTTACTTGCCTAGTATACCTGTTATGTCAGATGCCATAACAAATAATGCCACAAACTTAGAAATGGATTGCACTGGTAACTTTGCCTTTCCATCAACCTTTTTACCTTAAGATTTGTAAACATTACATGGCTTAATCAAAGGCTAAAAGATGTTCCAAACTATAGCATCAGCCCGGTAGCATAGGGGGATAGAAAGTCCAGACTGTGACTTAAACGATCTAGATTCGATTACTCCAGACTGTGACTCAAACAATCTAGGTTCGATTACTTGCTCTGGCACTAGAAGTCTCGATGCAGAGGAGAATGGGAATAAGCAACCTTATCATTAACTCAACCATCCTGGGAGAGGTAGGCAGTATGGTGTGCAGCACCACGAAGTCCAACAGGTATATGGAGGGACTGCTGGTAGCAACTACGGGCTTGGTGGGGCTCATATAAGTAGAGAAAGCAGTTATGGGGGAATGGGGAGACATGCATGGGGCCCTCCTAATTTAGAGCACTGGACCTCACCAGTACATTTGTGCAGTTTCAGACTGTTATAGTGGTACCACAGTTTGATAGCTACTGTGGCCACAACTTCTGACAGATTCTAGCAGTTTTTTGGTCCTTTCCATTTGTAAAGGGGACTACTGCTGTCCTCTACAAACCCCAATCGTCCAGCTTATTAAAAGAACAGATTTTTGGGAGAGTTAAGGAGAGCAGCAGCCCCTCTCCCTCACAAAAAGGAACAAAAAAGAAATACATTACTTTCCTGATTAAAAAAGGTACCTTCTTTGCCACAGAGCCCACAGGACTCCGCTCTAATCACAGAACTGTAAAGGAACCATTGACTACAGAGAACACAAGATCTTGTGTGAAGACATCACTTGGTATTCCAGACAATTACACAAGGTTCACTGTTCTACATAACTGTCTACATTTCAGTATATTTATTAATACCATTACCATTAGCCTTTCCAAAATACAGATCCTGCTTTTTCCTCAACAGCTTAGCAATCTAGCCCTCTGAGCAGTTACCCAAAGTGATTAAACAAACCTTAATTAATTTATTCATTTATTAACATTTGATTACCAGGAAAGTCTGACTGGGTAGGAGCCCATTTTCAGTGGACAACTTGGAAGAAAAGCTCCAAAGTATTACAAACTATTTTAAGAACAGTAATTTTATCATTTTTAAAAATAATACAAAAATCAACTGCAGTTTAAACAATTATACCAAATTAGATGTAATATGAAAACATTAGTTAAGAATAGATACAAGTTGTATGACAATGATTTAATATTTAGAGAAATTTTAGCCAGTTTATATAGAAATTAAAGGTAAGACAGTATAATACAAACAGGGATTGCAATATGAAGTCAGAGAAAAGCAAGCTTATGGTATATTTAGAGAGAAAGCCATGGGAGAAAATTGATAGAAGTAAGTGAAGAAGGGAGAGTAAGGAGATATAAGTTATGAGTAAGTATTTGCCCACATTTAAGGATGTAGTTTATTTTGGTGTTAAGCAAGAACAGAGCCAGCTTTTGGCTAGGAAGTCTTTGAATGGATGGGACTTTACAGTATCAAATCAGTTGACCAGTGAGGCCAAAAATGAAAACAAGATATAGGTGTACTTATTTCAACACAGAATTGTATTCCTACCCACTACTCCTTCATTTCTGACTGAAACTGTCATAATGGCAGTCCACATTAAAAAAAATCTATACGTTTCTAGTCAGTCTATTTATTTATTTAACATTTGTTGACCGGGATAGTCCGACTAGGATAGAGCCTATTTTCAGAGGAGACCAGGGAGAAATGTTCCAGACGCATGGCTTTGGAATGTGGGAGGAAACCAGACTACCCAGAGGAAACGCACATGAAGACAGGAAGGACATGCAGACAACACACAGAAGGCACCCCGTCCAAGAATCGAACCGGAGAACCTCTTGTTGTGCGGAGACAATGTTAACTGCTGCACCACTCATACCCAAAATGGATTATCTCTATCTAATGTTTTAAAATGCAAGGTTGATCTCCATTATCCCCAGGGCCATTTTCCATGCGTGCGCATATACAAACTATTAAATTTAGGTCACTGTCCTGCATTTACAAGAACTCTACAACAGATACCCAAAGGTGCAATACAGTGAATGCCCAGGTTACAAAACTCATGTGAAGTAAGACATAAAAAGTGAGCAGTGAGGGAAAAGTAAACAAGAGGAAACAATAAAAAGTGATGGCGACGTGCAAGACAAAACAAAATGCTTAAGATAGTTGTCGTTGTTTGTCTTTTCTCGGTTAGGGGTCACCACAGCGGAACTCCGGTCCGCTAATGAATGGCAGTTGATTTTTATGGTGCTGAGTTGCCAGCCCGATGCCCAACCTTCAACGAAGGCACACCCATTCACGCATGTCTTTCAAATGCCCACTAGACCGCGGGGAGGACATGCAGACTCCACACAGAAGGCACTCCCAACCCAAGCCGAGAATCGAATGGGAGAACCTCTTGCTGTGAGGCAACAATGCTACCGCTGCACCAATGCTTAAGATAGTAATACAACTATTTTTATAGTGGCAGTGAAATTTACTCAAAAGAAAACTGTTTTAAGGCTTTTATTGTTTCCAGATTTACTTTGTATACAGCATCCCAGAAAGCAGCTGCATTTAGTTTACACTGTTTATCTTCAATAGCACTACAACTCTTCCAGGATTTAAATGATGAGGCAGCTTTAGAAGAGGGTCCTTTGCTGAACACAGCATTACAGAAAGAGAGCATTTCTCTGCCTTTCAGAAATTTGACTGTACAACAAATAAGATAAGTTGGCTTTAAACTGTACTCATCCTGTTAAAGACACAATAGTGAGGTTATTGGGGATGTCTAGCTGCACTGGTCAATTTGCTATCACCTCAACCCCAACCAAGACAAATAGTTTAGAAAATGGACAAGGGGAGTCTCTGGTAGATGAGTAAAAAAAAATGCAAATGTCAAAATGCTAAAGCCAGTAGTGTATCGGATGTAGTTAGTGAGGAGGAGAAGAGTGTTTCTGATCTAACTTGTCACCTAGGGATAGCATATTAGTGTAGGAATTAGCAGTGTTTTCTACAATTCATCACCAAAATGGGGTTCCTTCAGTGCAGAGTCTGCATGCCCTTTCAGTGTCCATGTGGGCTGTCTGTGTGCTCTGGGTCCCTTCCATATACAAGAGACATGTCATAGGTAAAATGGCAATAACCTGTAAGTGCGCGCGCGTGTGTGTGTGTGTGTGTGTGTGTGTGTGTGTGTGTGTGTGTGTGTGTCTGTGTGTATCTAAAATTTTGTGATAGACTGGCATCTACTCCAGCATTAGTTCTCTGCATTGTGCCAATAAGTGCATAGGCGATCTACTGTAATCTTGAACAGGATGCAGTAGGTATCAAAAAATTAATGAAAAGTTAGGTCATCACAAAGTCATGATCATGGATCAAAGGCAAGTCAACCCCCCGGCTTCTGGCAGTGCAAGTAGTGGTTTATTGAGTCAGATATTTTCTATAGACTAATAAAAATTTTTGCTGTGGGCAATCCAGGCTGTGCAGCATGCTTTTAGAGATAGTCCAACACTCACTCATAGTGCTGCTCTTACAGAAGATGGCAATGACAAGTACTTAAACATCATTATGTATTTCTACTTGTTTAGTAAGTAAGTATCAACATTTGCAATTAAAATACCAAGACTTTTTTGTAACTAAAAGATGAGGACTTGTTTTTATTACACCAAGGGTCTGGGTAGATTGTTTATGTATTACCAAGCTGCAGCTCACTGTGGCTTTAACTCATCAAGTGGTGAATTTAAAATAGCACTTTAATGAAATGTTGTTAACGAAATTTTGTCATTGGTGTTGTGACACCCCCAACTTATACACTAACTCTAAGCTGCACAGTATAGGAGAAATGGGAGAAATCTTAAGCTTTTGACTTTTTGATTCAGGGAATTGCATCTTAACAGTTCATTAGATTTCCAAAGTGAGCACAAGTCTGTGTTCTAAAACAGACACACAAAAAAAAAACAAACCTGAAGGAATTGGCACCTCCTTTGTCACTGTTAGAGAGTTTGGATAGTGGGAGAAGCATGCTATGACTGTGCCTGGAATGGGTTCATTAACATTTATTTCAAATTTGTTTTACTTCTGTGTTCATAGTTTCAGAGAGGCAGTGGTTACAGAATAACAGTGGCTTGGGCAGGCAGACACTGGGCAACATACTAGCCAAATAACATTATATTATTTTTGGGTCCCTATTGAAATATCAGCACCCAAAATGGTGAGTGCCAAAAAGCCAGAAAAACAAAAAAAAAAAAAAAAAAAAAACAGAAAATGCAGCAGAAGAGTGCATCTCAAAAATTGCTCTTCTCCTTTAAACTTTGTGGGGGGGGGGCTAATCCTCCTGCACCCCCAATCTTACATAGACCAACTCAAGTATCACTATACCTTGGAGAAAAGGGAATACTATGGTATATACAAGTCCGATCTTTCAGCCATTCAGTCTCCTCATTCGTAATTCAGTCTAGAGGGTCCCGACATTTCAAATGGTTGCCATTTTTTTACTTGTTAAGTAAATAGTTATAATAATAGTTTCGATGGAATGGGGATGCAAGGAACTTTTTTTTCCTAATGAAACTTCAAACAATGTGCATGGTTTACTATACAAAACCATTTTCTTTTTTTTTCCAGGTACGGATACCGGTTGGATGGGCACCCACCAGTACTCTAAAAGCAGAGCTTAAAGCTGAAGAGAGTGAAGAATGGAAGCCACCAGTGACACAGTAGCAGAAGTGGGGGTGGAATAGGAAATGTTAGCCAAATTTAACACAACATTCTAAAACAATGAAATACAGCAAACAATTGCTCCTGCTTTTCCAAGAAAAAAAAAATCAGTATGCATGCACTTAACACTGTGGGAAAGTGACCAGGGCACAAAAACAGACATTCATAATTATGTGCAACCTTTGAAGATATGGGAAAATACAGTAGCTCATCTTCTACAAATGAACTCAGGGTGAACATCAATTAAAATGCAAGACCTGAAGCCATTGAGGGTGCTGTTGTCAAAATATAGAGTGCTTAAAACCCAAATGCTAATTACAGAAACGTGGTGTAAAAAAAGGAGAGCTTGGAAAGTCACCATTCAAGAATGATAGCACAGAAGCCGGCTGCATTAAAAAGTGCAAGCAAAGCAAACGAGTAAAAGTTAGGAGAGCTGTTACTTTCAGCAATGAAAAAGACATAAAACAGCATCCAAAAAAGAAAACATTCCAACCAGATTCACAGGAAGAGCAGTTACTTAGGAAGCCTGACACACACAGCCAAATGGGAAATGTACTAACTGATAAATCTCAAGTGTGCTTGATATTCTGCAAGATGGTGATCAGTGCATGGGCTTGCACCTGCACATTTGTTGTGTCTCATTGAGTAGTGTTGAGTGCATTTTTTAACATTTTTATTAACATCACACATTTTACAGTAACATGAATACACATTCAGTTATAAAAGAGAAAACATTGCAATTTTTTACTGTGTGCACATTTACCCAAATTTCATTTTTGTCTTAATTATGCAAGATAAAAATTACACATCTTGCTTAAGTCCTGGCTTTCCCCAAACATACCTCTCAACCTCTTGGTGCAAGAAATCTGCAAAAGACTAAAATAATGGTGGGACAAAGGTCCAACAATGGAAACAGATTTTAAATATTGCTCTTCTAAACTTAGAAAGGTGATAAAATAACAGGTATTGCATTAGCAAGCATTGGATATGAAGTCTGTAATGCAAATGTATGTCAATATTTAGGGACTTCAATCTTCACTGATTTGTCAGAAAACTGAAAATTTTATGAGGAACAGACCAGAAATACAAGACAAAAATCTGCACAATTGAGAGGTATGTCCCTCAAATACCACTCCTCCTGAACTTTATTCTGTTATGTCTTGCTCCCACGTCAAGTGAAACTTCTGAATGTTGCTGTAATTTGGTGAGAAATGTAATGTTAAAGTAGTTTATGAATGCTGCAGATAAAATATTTGGAATTCTCCAGAATATGAATTAAGTAAAGAATACAAACACCAAACCAATCATGTTAAGTTCAGCTTTCTGCCAGGATGCTGGTAACATTGAAATTATAATATATATATATATATATATATATATATATATATATATATATATATATATGTACATTAGGGGGTGGGGACACAGTTTTGCATACAGTAGTATATGTGTACCTGGGGGTGAGGGCTTGCATACATGCTTTTAGTCCATGTAGAACATATTTATTTATTTTAAACATGCTAACTGACAGGTAGGCTGCTCCAGGATTCCTTTACAGCCATGGCTCGCTCGAGCCAAAGGCAAAACAGGTATAGACTGTCTAGTTTATAAATAGATGTCGCTATTACTACAGATATGTACTACATTCAATACTTGTAAGCATCTGAGAAACACAGAAGAAAGGATATTCAAAACGAAAGGTGGTGACATGAAAAGGGAACACGCAAAGGATTGCACAGCACATGATCTAACCTTTTAAAAGTAAAATGCAAATAATTTACCACTCCTATTTAGCCTGCTGTGGACTGATTAACACTTTAGACATGAGATGTATTTCTTTTCATGTGATCCAAAAGAACTTTAGACTTGAAGTGTACTGATTTTCAGATGTAATGCACAAGGATGAGTAATACGAATCCCATCGGTGCAGTGAATACGAACATGAAAAGCTTAGCCAAGGAGAGGCACATATTCCACTAAACCATGTGGGAAATGTACAGTTTGTAAGTATATAGATACAGCAGGGAATTCTTTTCACCCAGATTAACATAAGAAGAATATATTTGATGTCTCTGCTACATGTGACACATCACATGTTGTTTACTTAGCTTCCTGCTTGTCATGCCATAAGTTTTACGTTGGTAAAATGGATAGGCCCTTAGGAGATAGGATAAAGGAACATCTTTATCATATCAGTAAGTTTACCATTTCTAATGCTTTGGCTGATAATAGCCATAATTTTAAGTTTATGGTCATTGGTAGGATTATAGAGAGCATTCATGGTGGGGACATTGGGCACCTTACAGAACAACTAGAGACCAAATGGATCATTAGGTTAAGAGGTGATTCATA
Organism: Protopterus annectens; assembly: GCF_019279795.1. NCBI lineage: Eukaryota > Metazoa > Chordata > Ceratodontiformes > Protopteridae > Protopterus > Protopterus annectens. The sequence goes on from NC_056726.1 coordinate 1,572,840,914, forward strand.
GGTTCATAGGTTGGTACAAGGCTATCAGCCCAAGGGCCTATACAAGCCTAGCCATAACAATTCCTTGGCTATTTCTTCCCACACTATTTACTTCCCTGGACCCCTGTCTAGCAGGGCAACTGACGTGATCCCCGGGGTGAATTTCCTTTCTCCCATCCAATCGTCAAGGTCCCTTTTGAAGAGGACCAAAGAGGCACTCTGCTTGACATGTATGGGCAATCTATTTCAGAGTCTGGGGAGTCTCTGGGTCAGGAACCTATCCCTCCAGCATGTTTTGTTTGTTGTGATGACAAGGTTTAGATCCCTGGAGCGTGTGGCTCTGAGGGATTGGGATTTCTTTAAGTGTAGCATGTCCAACAGCTCTGGGTTTGACATGGCCTTGTATGTTAAGCAAAGATCGCCTCTGAGTAGACGATATGCAACAGAGTATAGCTGGAGTTTTTTAAGGCGGTCAGCGTAGGACATCTGCTTTAGGCCTGTGATTCTTTTAGTGAGGTATTTCTGTGGCCTTTCCAGTTGTTACAGATGTCTTGAGAGGTACATTCCAAACGGGGGCATTGTATTCTATAATGGGTCTAATGAGGGATTAGTACAGTGGGACAATAACCTCCTTTTTTCTGGATGAAAAGCCCTTAGTGATGAGGTGTGCCACATAGAAGGATTTCCTGACTGTTGTGGCGATGTGGTTATCGAAGGTGAGACCACTGTCCACCTGTGTCCCTAAGTCTCTTATCAAACTTTCGGTGTTTAGTGTACTGTCACCTATATGGTAATTCACGGATACATGTTTTTTCCCAAAGGGGATAACTATACATTTCTTGGCATTTTTTTTTTTTTTTTTTTTTTAAATTTTAGATATTATTGCACTATTATATAATCGATTTGGTGAAAGTATGTTTGTTTGAGACATTGACCTTTTGAGTCGCAAGTGCATTGCATGTGATCTTTGAATTTTTACATGAATTTTTACATGAATTTTATATGAATTCTTATATGTTTTTTAATATATAAATGTATTTCATTGTAGTTTATTCTGCATTTTAAATTTGGTTAATTGGATGGTAAAAACATTATCATCATTAATTTAGTTCATATTGGCAGTAAATATTATTAAGTAGGTAAAAGCCATATGATTTGTAGAGACATTGTATCACTTTAATTTTGTATCACTTTATTGGCTAAGGCTCTTGCCACCCCCATAGTGCCTTTTTTAGGCAAGGCTCAAATTCTAAACCTACCACCCTAGAAAACAAAAATGGGAAGAAACTGAGGGTGATGCTGCTCAATGCCAGAAGTCTAAATCTCAAAATGCACGGCCCTTCTCAGTATGGAGAACATCGATGTCTGTGCTGTAACTGAAACCTGGTTCAAGGCTCCTGAGAGCACCCCGCACTATTAGGTTTTACCCAAACCCGGACCACACCACAAAAGGAGGGTGTATCCATATTCATAAAGGATATCCACACCTCCAGGTTGGTGGCAACGAAACCATCCAGGTGCAACTAACCATAGGCAAAACTGCTCTACAAATTGTAGCATGCTACAGGCCACCCTCTTAAACTCAGGAACCCCACACAGCCTTCCTGAAGACACTGGAGGGTATAAATGTATCTCCAAACACCATCATATTGGGTGACTTCAGCTACCCGAATATAGACTGGGAACATTACTCAAGCCCTAACTTTCTAGCCCAACGGTTCCTGGAGTTCATAAGTTCAAATGCCATGGAACAGTTAGTCACTGTTGAGGAGAAAATATAGTAGATCTCATTGTGACAAACATGCGGAGAAAATGCTCCACACCGAAGTATATCCCTCATTGGTGTGTTCTGGTCATAAACTAATCTCACTGGAAATCCACATCCCCAAACAAAAGACCATAGTGAAGAACTTCTAAAGCAAACTTCACACTACTCAAGACTGGTGTGGTATCCTTCAAGGCCCCTGAGCCAGAGGAAATCACAACCCAATGCCTTCTATGAACACCTCCAGGACTGCATGGATCAGGCAATCCCAAATAAAATCAAGACTCTTTCCACAAAGGGCAAACGTCCAGTCTGGTGGACCCCAGCCATTAACAAACTTTACAATAAGAGGAGAAATCTATTACATGATAGAACAAAATCCATAAAAGGAAGTCACCCCTGATCATTATTAGTAAAAAATACGAGCACTCATAAAATCAACTAAGGCCAATTTTGAGAGAAAAATTGCCATGGATTCAAAGGACAATCATAAGGCCTTTTTCAGCTATGTTAGGAACCTGGGTGGAAACTCCCAGATATGCTCAGAATTAGTCCAAAATGATACAAAATCACTGAACCCACAGACATTGCCAACATACTGGCAGACAGGTTCAGTGCAAACTTCACCCCTCTCCCCTAAAGGAGAGATAACTATCCCAGCTGAGTGTAGCCTCCCGGACATCTCAAATGCGCAGGTGAAAGCTGCTCTCTAAAGCTAAAAACACAGCATCAATGGGACCGGATGGTGTCCCCGGCTGTGTGCTAAATGAGGAATTAAACCCAGGCAGCTGTTTAATCTCAGCCTTACCACAGGATTGGTCCCACTCCTAACAAGTCTAGTCTGCAAAGCTATGGAGAGGATCATAATGGAGCTCATAAACAAAGATATAGGGACTTGCAGACATTGGACCCGACCCAGTTTGGCTTTGTCAAGGGAAGATCATGCCTTTTGAACTTGGTTGACTTCTTCAAACAGTCACCAAGGCCATTGATGAGGGAAAGGCAGTCCATACAGCCTACCTTGACCTTGCAAAACTTACCAGCTTAAATGTAAACCCATATGTCACAAGATGGGTTGCAAACTGGCTTAAGGACAGAACCCACAGGGTTAGAGTTGCTGGCGCTGTGTCAGAGTCACAAGTGGTGTCCCACAGGGCTCGGTCCTTGGATTGTTTGGCATCTACTTCTCAGAAGTACAGGCCAACATGGGAGGACTTTGCTGACAAAGTTTGCAGACGACTGCAAACTGGAAAGTGCATCGGACACGGATATCCTTCAGAAGGGACTCACGGAAACAGATAGCTGGTGCCAGAGCCATGGCCTGAAGTTAAACGCCAAAAATGTTAGTCATACCCAAAACAAGGTAACCCCAAGCTACCATATAGGTGCAATCCACTAAGCACAGAAGAGGTTATCAGGGACCTGGGGACCCAGGTTGACAGTGGCCTTTCTTTGACACTCACGAAAGTGGTTAGAAAGACCTTCTACATTGCCCACCTGATCATGAAGAGATTCACATCCAGATCTAGTGAGGTCATTGTTCTGTACTCTTCACTTATCAGACCAATGATCGAGTACACGCCCCATTCGGGATGTATCTCACCCGACATCTGCAGCAATTGGAGAGACCCCAAAAGTTCCTCACCAAAAGGATAAAGGACTCCAAAATCTGTCATATGCTGCCAGATTGAAGAAACTCCAGCTCTATTCAGTCGACCGCCTGCTCAGAGGTGACTTGTGCCTGACATACAAGGCCATGTCCAACCCGGAATTAATGGACATGCTCCACCTCAAAAAATCCAAATCCACCAAAACCACTAGAGCAAGCGACTTAAACCTTAGCACGGATATAAATAGGACGTGCTGGAGGGATAGATTTATCACTCAGAGACTCCCTATGCTGTGGAATAAAATCCCGGTCCATGTGAGGCAGAGCACCTCGCTGACTCTGTTCAAGAGAAATCTAGACCTGTGGATGGGAGATCGTAATCTCTGTGTCACTGCTGGACAGAGGCACAACAGACTAATGGGCACAGTATTTTTTCATATAACTAGGCTTATAAATGCCTTAGGGCAGATAGCCTAGTATAAACCTATGAACCTATGAACCTATAATGGTGAATCAAAGGAAGTGATGTCATGGAGGGAAGGTTTTTAAAGTCAATGTCATCAGTTTGAATTTTGTTGTTACAGGTTAACTATTTCTGAGGAAGTTGGTCTTGGGACTGACGAAAAGCTATATTTTAAAGGCTTAAATAAACTGGTGCATGTTTCAAAGAGATTTTCATTGGATTTTTATTGGATTTTAACCATTTGTGGATTATATCTGGTTGGTAGTGTTGCTGCATCAGTCGCGCATTTCTGTGGATCCCATTTGGCGGTTTCCAGGCTGTTTGGTCCATGTGTGGTTCAGGAGTTTGTTTGTTCTTTTAATTTCTTGATTTCTTGGCATTGAGCTTGAGCCCATGGCTCTGGCACCAAGCATCTGTTTCTGTAAGGCCCTTTTGTAGAGTATCCACATCATTTGGGGATTCAATAATGGCTCCCAGTTTGCAGTCATCTGCAAACTTTGTTATCCAGAGTTCCTTAGTGTTGGCCTGTACTTCAGAGAAGTAGATGCCAAACAAGAGCAGTCCCAGGACTGAACCCTGAGGTACTCCACTTGTCACTTGTCTGGAGCTGGATTTGGAGTTGGCTACTTTTACAGTGTGGGTTCTATCAGTAAGCCAGTTGGTAACCCATTGGGTGACGTAGGGATTAATGCCCAGCTTAGTAAGTTTATCTATGATTCCAGAGTGGGGGATGGTGTCAAAGGCCTTGGCAAGGTCTAGATAGGCTGTGTGGACCACCTTACCCTTGTACATGGCTCTGGAGACTGATTCGAAGAAGTCAATCAAGTTCAGGAGACAAGATCATCCCTTCACGAACCCAAACTGGGTGGGGTCCAGTGTTTGAAGGTTGCCAATGTCTTTGTTTATAAGTTCCATGATAATACGCTCCATGGCCTTGCAGATAAGACTTGTCAGACTGATAGGACGGTAGTTTCCGGGATCCAAGGTGGACCCCACCTTGTGGAGTGGGATAACTGTAGCTGTGCGCCACTCAGTGGGCACGAAACCTGAGGTGATTTTGGGCATGGCCTGAATGATGAAGTTCCCATTCAACTTATGCTGAAGGCTAGACCTCTGGTCAAACGATAATCTAAATGACCTTATATAATTATTATTTTTAATAATGCTTATTTTACTGGTGATCGTCCTTACTTTCTACAGCAGTTAAATGAGAAATTATTTATATTTTGATGTTTAGGAAGATATTATTTGTGTGTCACTTTTAATACAGGAATCATGTGATTAGCAAGTGGTGATTGTTTTTAGTATTTAAGGAGATTTATTTAATTGTTTTATTACATCTGATGAAGCAGGTGCGAAAGCGCTTATGTAACAGGGATTTTTAAGGAAATAAACGTAAGATACTCTGGAGTCTTTGGCCATTTTTGAGTTCACTTGTTGTTTTGGATTAATCTGTTTTATTTTATTCTGTGGACTTGATTTTTTGGGCATTGCTGGTGTTTTTTGTTGCAATTCTATATAACTGTCGGTTGCTGCTAAGGTGCTTTACACAGATGACAGTGTAATTTAAAAAAAAAAGTGTACTTCTTCCACAAGTATGTCACAAACCACTCTATTTTCAGCGGAAGTGTGAGGCTGGGAAAGTAACTAGTTGGCCAGCATTTCCCCATGTCACACACCCCAGTATTTAAGACCCACGCAGGTTGGGAGCTTCACCCCCCACAACCCCCCCTAACTATATATATATATATATATATATATATATATATATATATATATATATATATATATATATACACCAACTCCGAGGTTGCAGTACAGTGGAGAAAAGGGCAAGTAGAAATTTGCAACCTCAGCGTTGGCATATGTAGTTAGGTGAGGTGTGGGGGAGTGCAGCCCTCCACCTGGGTGGGTTTTAAATACTGCGGTGTGTGTTATATAGGGAAATATTGGCCAACTACTTTCCCCATCTCACACTTTCGCTGAAATGAAAGTTCGATGAATGAATGTTCAGTGTCTTAATTTCAGTGATAAGACTTTCGATGAAAGACCGTTCGATCATTGACCATAGACCCCTTTTAGTCTACCCTTTTTTTAGTAAATGTATAGGCACTTTTTCTAATCCATGCCATTTAATTTGTCTTTATGGCAATTCAGAAAACTTCAAGACAATTAAAAAAAAACATTAAGTGCAATATTTTTTACACTTAAAGCAATTTTATTCTCATTACCAGTCTTTAAGCATGGTAGTGCCTACTAACATACAGCAAGGGGGAACATCTAGATCTTCTAGGACGTGCAAGACTTGAGCCTCATTAAAATATGTCTCAGTATTTCAGTTTACTGTTCAGTGTCACAGTACTGTCCTTTTTTTTTTAGACCTACCATTTCAACTCCTACCAGAAGAAACAGTCTGAGACATGCACTTGGAGAAACAACTTACTACTGGGATTGGAATGAACAACTGGAAGGTGATTTTGCAAAAGTGATCTTAACTTGGGGGGGGGGGGGTGCAGAAGATCTTAGCCAAATGGAGAGCTGGATGGTCATGGTAGTGAAATAAATGATGCTGAAACTCAGAATATTTTAAGCAGGACTGTAAGCACAATGACATAGCCAGACAAATGGCTTCTGTTGCGCTTGGAGATCTATGCGCTTCTTCCCCACCTTAACATTTTAGTAGTAAAGAGATGTGTTTTGCGTAAGTGTGTTTACTTGGGACAGTCTTTATTTACATATTTTGCAATACTGCATTTCATTCAGTAGAATGAAATGCAGTATTGCAAAATACTGAATGAAATGCAGTATTGCAAAATATGCAAATAAAGACTGTCCCAAGTAAACACACTTGTGCGAAACACATCACTTTACTACTAAAATGTTAAGTTGCATTACTACCCATTTGATCAGTTATGGATTAATAGTTTTACTGATTCATGGGTAGTTATTAGGCATGCAGTACAGGAGACCACCGAGGAGCCTAACCCAAATACACACCTTGCTCAAAGCACTGTCTGGTTAAGTGGCAGTATGAAATTGAAAGCTGAGGGACTCAAACCCTGTACCACATGAACTAACTCATTACCACCTCATAAACTTAAATCCTCCATGCAAACTATATTCTAGTAGATGTCCTTCATGGTTCACTGTTGCAGTCATCACTGTAGGGTTCTTCCTGCCAGCAGCAGCCCCCGATCGGCCAGAATCCCAAAGTCTGGATCGGGCGCCAGCTAAGGTCGCATTTATCCTGACGTCAATGCGCCGGAAGGTATAAAGACCTCAGCTGACGCTATTTCCCCAGTCTTTCTTGCCGTGCGGTGCCCTTTGCAGTTCACTGATGCCGGTTGGCCTGTTCCTGTTTGTTTTTGGATCTAATCCCAGGATTTTTGTTTTTTACAGATAAGTACCCCGTTGGGGAGGTCTTTTTCTTGCTCCAGTCAGACGTCAGAAAAAGTTAATAATTGTATTTCTTGTGGGAAGCAAATATCTCATAGGGATTTTCGCTCTTACTGTATTCCCTGCCTGGGTCCTGACCACGACGTTGCTAATTGTGTGTTTTGTGCTAGATTTAATCAGCTTACTATTAGACGTAGATATAACTTTGCCTTCTACTATTTTGGAAAAAGGTTTAATTATAACATGTCTTCAGATTCTTTTCCGGCTTCTGGGGTGTGTAAGAGGCGCAGGGATGCAGACAGGCCTCCGAGGTCCACAGCAAAGGATGTTACTCAGTTATTGCCAGTTGCTGGTTCGTCGGTCGTCAGTGAGGCGCCTTTGCAGCCCCTGTTGTCCACCTCTTTTGAACCAATTGCCTGTACCAACTCCAGTGTGGAGCTGATGGGGTCTTCATAATTGCCAGGGATGGACCTTCGAATACTGCTCCCTCAGTTGGGTGCGGAGTCGGTAGGCAGGTACCGGCTTCTGATGGAGTTCTCAGGCCTTCACAGCTTCTTGTAAATGTGGATTCAGGTTTACATGCTAAGTCAAAGTCTAAGGCTCCAGCTAAAGTGAAGTGGCTAGCACAGGAACCTTTTGATCAGGGTCCTAGGCCTCAGAGGCAGATGCTTAGGATGGCTGAAGATCTCTTAACTATGATCAGGGGTTCTCATCCCCCTCCTGACAAGAAGCCTAGATTACAGTCCGATTATGATTCTTCACAAATTTTTGTTTCTTCTGCTTCTTCCCTTGAGCAGGATTATTCTTTTCCTCTTTATGAGGATTCTGATGCTGAAGATTCCTTTCCTTCCGCCTCTCCTCCTGAGGATTATTCTTTTGGTGAAACTTTGCATGATATGAGGGTGCATTTTCACTGGGAAGGGCAGGAATTCTCTGAATCCAAGAAAAGGCTTAGGGATTTTCTTCTTCTCCCACAGCATAAGCCTCTGGCTATTCCCCCTGTATTGGACATTGTTGATGATGTTTTTTCGGAAGCTTCTCTCTCCTGATTCTTTTCCCCCTACTCCGGCCAAACCGGATAGGTATTATAGGGTTCCAGATTCTCATAAATTTCTTTTTAAAAATCTTTTGCTTGATCCAGAAACAATTTCTCAGCATCCTAAGGGTATTAAAGCGGCCTCTGCTAAAAATCCTATTCCCTTTGACCGAGAGTCCAGGGCTTTGGAGAGATGGGGTAAAAAGGTTTATACTTCTGCTACATTGTCTATTAGGGCTTTGAACTGTCAATTTCATATGCTGAAGTATCAGCAATACCTTTTGTCTGTATTTCAACAAAAGATGTCAGCTGTGTCTATTGGTGCGGATAATCAGGAGTTACAGGATTTATTGCATGCTATTGAACAAGTGGGTAAACATACCCTGCATTGTGGTTTTGATTCTTTGGAAGCTTCTTGTAGGGCTGAAACAACTGGCGCTGTTATTAGAAGACATGCTTGGTTAAGGGATCAAAGCTTTCCGGATCAGATTAAAGCCAAACTTTTGGATGCCCCTCTGCAGCACGATGTTCTGTTTGGGTCCAAAGCTGAAGAGGTATTGAAGAAAATGGAAGACAAAGCCAAATCTATGCAGATGGTTAATGATTTTCTACAGGTGCAACCTACTAGATTTAGCAGACACTGGCCAACTAAACCTTGGTCCTTTCCAGGCTCGGACAGGTCTCAGAGAGGCAGATTCAAGCATTCCAGAGGTAGGGGACAGTCACAGTCCCATTTTAGGAATAGGCAGTGGAGTGCCCCCTCTCCCAAGGGAGGTGGAGATAAGTCTCAACCCTACCGAAAACAGTCTTTATGACTCTCCCTTTCTGGTTCCAGGGGCTCCTCTCCTGAAAGCTCCTTTGGGGGGAAGGATTTCTCTTTTTTATCAAAATTGGAACCACATAACCCGGGACAAATGGGTTCTGGACATAGTCTCAAGAGGTTACAGATTTCATTTCCACACTTTGCCAAAACTGAGCGGTTGGCCAGACCTGCCAAATCATCAGTGGGCAGAGGCACAACGGCAGGTTCAGTCCCTCCTGGCTATGAGGGCCATAGAATTCATGCCAAATTTAGAAATAGGGCAAGGTTTTTATTCCAGACTTTTCCTGGTTCCCAGGAAGGAAAATTCGTGGAGACCAATCCTGGACCTCTCTGTACTAAACACCTTCCTAGATATACCAAAATTCAAGATGCTCACTCTGCAGAAGCTGCTGCCTATGTTGGGCAAGAACGCTTGGATGGTGACTTTGGACTTAAAAAAAGCTTACCTGCATATTCCTATAAGGCAAGAGTGGAGAAGGTATCTGCATTTCAAATTGGGCTCGAAACATTACCAATTCTCTGTGCTGCCCTTTGGCTTATCTACTGCACCCAGGGTCTTTACGAAGTGCCTGGCACCAGTAATGGCGTTTTGCAGACAGAAGGGGATTCAAATTTACCCTTATCTGGACGACTGTCTTCTTTAAGTGGATGACAAAGACACTCTACTTTGGCATCTAGCCTTTGTGCAGCGTCTTCTTCAGTGCCTTGGTTTTACAGTGAATCTAAAGAAATCAAACCTGGTACCCACACAACAGATTAATTTCCTGGGTGCTCTTCTGAGTACTTCAACCCAAATGGCTTCCTTGACACCAGACAGAAAAGTGCAACTGGCTTCTTTTTTCCGACACCTGGCTTCAATGAAACAGCTGACTGCAAGAAAAATTCTGCAGGCTTTGGGTTACATGGCCTCCTGCATTCTGCTAATACCATATGCAAGGCTGCATATGAGGAAACTGCAGTGGTACCTCAAGAGTGTCTGGTCTCAGCATTACCACAGTTTGGAAACAGTGGTCACGATTTTGCCTTGTCTCCAGCAAGAGTTTCTTTGGTGGGCCGAAGCCTGTCTACAGAACAAGGGGAAGCCTTTTTGTCCTCCGCCGACCAACCAAGTTCTGACAACGGATGCTTCAGATTATGCATGGGGAGCCCACATGCACAGGAAATGTCTTCAGGGTGTTTGGACGAAGGAACAAACACACCTACACATAAATTTGAAGGAGATGCTAGCTGTACAGAATGCCCTGATAGCCTTCAGGGACCTTCTACCAGGACAATTGTTGATACGGACAGACAACACTACAGTGATGTGGTACATCAGCAAGCAGGGGGGCTTTCACTCCTACCCCCTGTGCAGATTAGCCATGAATCTCTGATACACTGCTCTGACCTGCAGTGTCGACTTACAGGTGCAATTCCTGCCAGGGAAAGACAACACTCTGGCAGATGCATTGAGCAGATGCATTTCAGATCCACATGAATGGATGTTGGATGTTCGGATATTCAGGATGATTATAAAGGCTTGGGGATGTCCGGACATAGATCTCTTTGCATCCCCTCAGAATCATCAACTTCCAACATTCTGCACAAGGACCTACCACAAACTAGCATGGAAAATGGATGCCCTCTCATTCAGTTAAAAACACCTCTCTGTATATGCTTTTCCTCCATTTCCTCTTCTACCTCGGGTACTTCTGAAGATAAAACAGGACAGATCGCACATGATTCTACTGGCTCCCAATTGGCCTCGGCAATTCTGGTATTCCACTCTCATAAACTTGGTTCAGGAGCCTCCCTGGATTCTGCCTCAAATCCCTCATCTACTGTCTCAACGGGACGGCTGGATACTTTACAGTCATGTCAAGACTCTGCATCTAGCTGCCTGGTGGATCCAGGGTCTGTAAACACCTCTGCCCTTTCCAAACAGGTATTGGATGTAATCCTTGAAGCTAGACGGCCCAGCACTAGAAAATCTTATGTGGGAAAATGGAAAAGATTTTGCTCCTGGAATCAAGTCCAGGGTGGTGATTCTTCTGTTCCGAACATTCCTCTGATTTTACAGTATCTGACAGAGTTATTACATACAGGCCTATCTTTTTCGTCTGTTAAGCTTCATGCTTCTGCTATTTCTGCACATTACGATACGGATCCTCTATTTTTTTCTCATCCATTACTTAAACAATTTCTTAGAGGGGCTAAGAATATTCGGCCCCCTATAAGGCTCTTGTTCCCACTTGGGATCTTAACTATGTTTTGGAGAAATTAACTTTGTCTCCTTTTGAACCTGCAGCTTCCACGGATTTAAAATTTTTGTCTTGGAAAACTGCTTTTTTTTTAGCTATTACCTCTGCTAGAAGAATTTCAGAATTGCAAGCACTCATGGCTGTGGAACCCTTCCTTATTTTTCATCAGGACAGGGTATCTCTACGGACTAATCCCACATTTATGCCCAAGGTGGTTTCGGCAATGGCCTTGAATCAGTCTATTCATTTGTCTACCTTTTATCCTAATCCTCAAAGTGAGGAAGAAAGTCTTTTGCACTCTCTAGATGTGCACAGACAGCTTCGTCTATACCTGGACAGGACCAAGATATTCCGGAAATCTGATCAGTTGTTTGTCGCTTATGCTCCTACTGTTCAAGGGAAAGCAATCACTAAGCAAACTATTTCCAAGTGGATTGCTCATTGCATCAAGTTCTGTTACTCTTATCATGGCAATCCGGTTCCTGTTAATGTTAGGACTCATTCTACCTGGGCTACTGCTACTTCAGCAGCTTTTCTTTGTGGGGTTCCTACCAAGGATATTTTGGAAGCTGCTGCTTGGAGTTCTGTACATACTTTTTCTAAGCATTACAACCTCCCTCTCTATTCTAAATCCAGGGCAGGTTTTGCTTCTGCGGTTTTGCAAGATTTTGTGACCGCTCCCTCTGTTTCTCCTCCAGCCACCCTTTCTTAGCTTTGGGACTCAACCCTACAGTAATGACTGCAACAGTGAACCACTAAGGACATAGTACAGTTGTGTACTCTTACCATAAATGTAGATGTTCGAGTGTGTTCACTGTTGCAGTCCGGGTTACCCTCCCTCCTATTCCCTCTTTTGTTTTTTCCTTGAGTATTGTCTGTTATGAGGTACTTTGGCTGCTGAGGTTTTGGGCATGGTTTCTTTTTTAGCCTTTTCTTTCTGGGCACCTGACATCTGGGGCAAGAAAAACTGGGGAAATGGCATCAGCTGTGGTCTTTATACCTTCCGGCGCATTGACGTCGGGATAAATGCGACCTCAGCTGGCATCCGATCCAGACTTTGGGATTCTGGCCGATCGGGGGCTGCTGCTGGCAGGAAAAACCCTACAGTGATGACTGCAACAGTGAACACACTCGAACATCTACATTTATGGTAAGAGTACACAACTGTACTTTTCTTCTTTTCTGGCTGTCACTTTTTAAGATTCCATCTAGAATCTGTAAGTATTCAATAGAAGCATCTGGCAAAATCCTAAACAAGGTAACAAACACATTATTTACACTACCTACACAGTACAGTCCACCTGTCTGCATAAAAGACACCATGATCTGTTTAGTAGAATTATACTTGTCATGTCTCGTGCCCATATTTCAGTCACAACAAAGGTGTTCAGAGTTAAAACCACTACCACTGTATCAAGACACACTTTGTATAACTAAAGTGATTACATGCTCTCCAATCATACCATAGATCACTTATGGTTCTCCATGTGATCATCACCCTCTATTTTTCCTCCTTTCCATGCTTTTATATAGAAATGAATGCATGCTCCCCCTTCTGTCTTAGTTGGAATGCTAGAATTTTGCTCTGTTAGTTCTTTGTGAGTAGAATAGGTAATATAGTACTACTCCTACAGAAGTACTTACAGAAAATAAATACAAAGCTATTGAAAAAAGTTAAGCAATTAAAGCATAGCCTAGCAGTTAACATTTACTAGACAAGTACCACCCCTTACCCCAAAAATCAAACACAACAGAACACACCCACCTACTTAAAAATACACAGAAAAGTAAACATGTATCTGTCTCACCAGTACTACCCCAGATGAAAGAATAGCTGTATTCAGTAATAAATCAAAGTAAGCAAGTTACCTTGCTCTCACCCGAAAAGGTAACTGTAAGATCACCTCATAAAATAAGACTGCTAGGATACATATTACTAGTTCCCATATGATCAAGGAGCTGAGTGACATCACATAACATGTGACCCCACACATTCTGCTGCTCCCCTGTACAAATTTCCTTTACAGCAGGTGGTAACATGTAATCCAGGGGCCTCAATCCTCACCACTGGCAACAGTGAGGGATGTACACACTGGGAGGATGACAAGTACACACACAGTAAAGTACAATTTCCCTTAAGAGCACACAGAGATCACAGTCAGTCTGGAGGCTGGTTTCTCCCTCTTTCTCCAGATCCCCAATAAGACTCCCCACTAGCACAGCTATAGGGTTAATATCTCTGCTAAGGGGTCAAGCCAAGACCTCAAGCACCCTCTTTGTCCAACCAGTGCTTTGTGTCCCTGCCCAAATAGCTGACACACACACACACACACACACACACATGTTGAGATTTGATTGATATACAAACACACAGACACTCCTGGGGAAGACTGGCACAGGTTTACTAGCTATGCCCCCTTCTGCCCAGACTATAAGGTAGTTATCACTGCCACCAACCCCTCTTTATCAGCTACTTTAGGCCCTTAACAAAGGGTGACCAATCCTGCTGTGTAATGTTACTATTATCCAAATGGTAGGCTGACCAAGAGCAAGGCTATTTAGGGGTGGCCTGTACAGTGTCACCAAATACATATGCAAGTACTGTAAGAGCTTAAATATGTCTCACAAATATCAGCCACAAAGATAGGTTTAAATATATTTAATAGTAAATAATAAAAGTATAAGACAATACTCAATAAATCAACAGTGGCTACAGTGTTCAGAATCACAGGAAATATTTTAAAACAACATTGCTGGACAGTCTCACATGAATACAAAAAACATCTAAACTGATATTTACTATATTCCTAACTATCTCTAAAATAGATATTATGCCTAAATCTTATTTACTGAGCAAGACAGATGCAGAAGTGGTAAATGAGTGTTTCTAGGTCCAAGACAAGATACAAAATGCACAGTCTTTCTCTCTGAGAGAGTTCTTAAATTAATATCAAGTATTACTGCTGTTTCAGCCTGGATGACATCACTCTTTGTCAGCTGCCTTCAGTTCTCAGGCTAACAGAAACTAGCATCTCTGCGTTAGAAATACATATCTCAGATGTGCAGCTGCTAGGAAATCACGGAGCAATAAAAACACTTTACATTTTAAACATAGCAATTAATTTTCTCCAAGACAATAAAAAACTTCTAGCTCTAGACATACTGTCTCCTTGCTACATTAACTAACTTTTATAGCACATCATAAAACACTTTTAATTTCAACTTATTTTCTTGAAGTTTTGGAAGTTAACTCTGTATGTTCCAGCTTCTACTATTAAAACATACATTTGCACAGGTATATAGTTTATATACATTTCTGTTCTTGTCCAGTAGGGTACACTGTGGACACATCAGTGAAGCTCAGTACTGTGCAAATCTTGTTCAACAGACACTTCTGCACAAGTAGTTTAATATACACATAACATGTAGTTTTCTTACATTTGCAAGACAAGCATATGAGTCATATTAATATTCACAAATTACATATGATTATTTACAAAATTCCAGATAGCCAGGCTGACAGTATTTCCTTTTGTCACATTTCTATATAAATCATATTAATATTTTCAAGTGACATATAATTATTCACAAAATTCCAGATAGCTGGACTGTCAGTATTTCCCTGGTGTCACATTTCTCCCTTCCCCAAAAACTCAAGCTAGTTTTTCAAGTGTCCCTTGAGAAACGTTGCTTGAGAGGGTTGACTGTCTGGGGATATGTTGCTCCAATCCCTGTCTTGAGATTCCAGCTGACTCGGCATTGCTGACCCCAGTACAGTGCAACCCTAGGCTCCAGCATAGTAGTTGGGATTTGGCTGGTTGGTTCCCTGTAGCCATAGATCCCCCTCAGACTCCTCCTGCCTCCTATTGCCAGTACTTAACACAAGGGCCTCCCTGTCATGGTAAGGTTTCATCATGTTAATATGGTACAGTCTGTGCTTCTGCCTCCTGCCTACCAGTTCTACCATGTAGTTAACATCACTGACCTTCCTTATTACCTTGTAGGATCCCTCCCAAGCTGCCTTCAGCTTATGTCTGACAGGAATGAGAATCATTACTTGCTGCCATACAGCATACTCTGCAGCTCAAGCATTCCTGTCAAACCCGACCTTTTTCTGCTGTTGGGCTACTGACAGGTTCTCCTGGGCCAAGCCCATGAGTTCCCTGAGCCTTGTCCTGAGGTTTAGGACATATGCCACAACAGATTCCTTGTGGGATTCACACTCACCCACCCACTCATCTCAAATTAAATCTAGAGGTCCCCTCACCCTCTGCCCATACAGCAACTCAAAGGGTGAAAAACCTGTGGATTCCTAGGGACCCTCTCTGTAAGCAAACAACAAATGGGCAAATATTTGTCCCATTCCCTCTTAAACTGGTCTGCAAATGTCTGTAGCATGGACTTGAGTGTAGAGTTTAACCTCTCAACAAGAACATACATCTGCGGATGGTAGGGGGTGGTCTTTAGGTGCTTCACCTCACACTACTTCCACAGACAAGCCAGCAGGCCTGACATGAAATTGGTACCTCTGTCATTCAGTATTTCTTTTATGACACCTACCCTGCTGAAAATATCTAACAAAGCATTTGCCACCTTTTCTGTCTCAGTGGAGGACAGAGCCACTGCCCAGGGTATCTGGTAGCATAATCTACTACCACTAGGATATACTTTTTCCCTGTGGAACTTGGGGTAATCAGAGGCCCCAGAATATCCATAGTTACCCTCTGAAATGGCTCCTCAATTACAGCAAAAGGCATAAAAGCAGCTTTCACCTTGTCTCCTGCCTTGCTTAGCTTTTGGCACTTCTCACAGGTCCTGCAATACCCTGTTACATCTCTGGAAACCCCAGGCCAATAGAAGTTCTGCATAATATGTCTCTTTGTATGTTTTATGCCCATATGACCTGCAAAGGGAATATCATGGGCTATGGTTAAAAGTGCCAGATGGTAAGCTCTGGGCACTACTAACTGCTGTATTCTCTCACCCTCTAGCCCTCCCTCAGGGGTCCACTCTCTGTACAGTAACCCTTTGTCCCAGTGTACAGATTTTCCCTTCCCTTGAGAATCAGATGCCTCACTAGCTACTTCCCTCAGGCCTTATAATGTAGGGTCTGAGAGCTGAGCCTGTCTCAACTCTCTCTTTGCAAACCTTCCCAGCTCCCCTTCCACAGGATGTCTGGAATCCCCTGATAGTGATGCCTTACTGTCAGCCTGAGTACTACTACTACTCACCTCTGCCCTTGCAGTCACTCTGTCCAAGGGAACATCAGCACCCACGAGCAGCTGCAGCTCACCTTCAGTCTCATTGCTACAGGGTAGCTCCCTCCCTGAAGTAACTACCTCACCAGTCCTGTCTGCAAGTGTGCAGTTTGTCTGTGTCTCCCCTGGGCTACCAGACCCACATGCTTGTCTCCAAGCCTGACTGCATGTAACTGCATGCACACATGGTACTGCATTATGAAAATCATTCCCTATCAGGACATGTGCAGGGATATCCTCAAACACAACTACTTGCTGGCTTCCTTTTCCACCCTCTCAGTCAAGGTGAACCCTAGCCAAAGGTATTTGGAATGGGGTCCCTCCTAATGCTCTGACTGGAGTAGACTGCCTAAGCAAGTAGTGCTCCTCTGTAACCATTGCAGGCTTCACAGTGGTTAGATCAGAGGCTGTGTCTGTCTTAGCCATGGCCTCTTTCCCATTCACTATGATAGAATATGACCTCTTGTGGTAGTTTGGTACCTTTGTTGTCTCGAGACAACCTACTGTTGGCATTTTGTCATTCCCACGTACTTGCTGTCCCAACTTTTGTTCCCCGTCTTGCCTCCATGGACATATGTATGCTACATGGCCCCAGTAGTTGCATTTAAAACATTTAACCATTGGTCTTGGATGTGTGCCTGGACTAGTGGCTTCCCCTGCTACTGGTGGACTCTGTTGGGGCAGTCTGGGCTGCCCACCATGGGTTCCCTTAGGCCCATGAGCAGCACTGGGTGTCCATTTCATATGCAGTGATGCCCTGCTTGCCAGGTATAAGTCTCCCTTCTTCCCCAATGCCACATCCCTGAAGCTTAGTACTGTACAAATCCTGTTCAACAAACACTTCTGCACCAGTAGTTTAATATACACATAACATATAGTTTTCTTACATTTGCAAGACAAGCACATGAATCATATTAGTATTCACAAATGACATATGATTATTTACAAAGTTCTAGATAGCCAGGCTGACAGTATTTCCTTTTGTCAGATTTCTGTATAAATCATATTAATATTTTCAAGTGACATATAATTATTTACAAAATTCCAGATATCTGGACTGGCAGTATTTCCCTGTTGTCACACTTAATATCACTGCATTTGATCTCTTAATGTTTTAAGAATGAGCAAGTGCTTCTAAGTTATAAATATGTGTTTCTGCATTTAAGCTGCATGTTTTCTTTAAGTGTGTTTGAGTTAAGGTTATCCTCATTAAGTACCCAAAATATGCAGTTGTCATACCTCTCAACTGTCCACATTTTTGCCTCATATTTATCTGTTCCTTGTATAACATTTATGTTTTTTTGACACATCTTTAGGGATGGATGTTACTGAATAAAGACAGATATTTCAGTTTCAGACTGTATATCCTCCAGGAAATGCATGCTAAGTAAAGCCTGTTATTCTGGCAAGTTTATAAGAGCAATACTTAGTTCATCCTTATTTTTGGGCCTTTGTCCCCTGTTAATTTTGGCTTTGTCCAGATTTCTTTTACCAAGAATTGAGAGGAATGGCAGTTGCACTGAACGGGCTGAAAGTAGGAGTCAAAAATACTGGACCCCTGAGTTGATAACATAGAAAGAAACGCACAATTCTCAGCCTGAAGAAATACTAAATCAAAACATGCAATATTGAGTTGTTTATATGCAGCTACATAAATTCAGTTTACATTTTTTGAGTGGAGGATCTCATTTAAGGCTATTGCTTCAGAAGTTGTACCTTAGTTTTTGATTTAAGAAGTTTATAACAAACAGTAGTAGAAGAAAGGAGAAAAGAGCCATTCCTGCTCACTTTCTTCATTATTGTTGAAGGATCAGAGGGTGAGGAGAGGGACATTGGGATGGGGGAAAGAAATTAAGTCAGCTGTATTATTGCTGTATGTTGTGTATCCTTTTGTTCAGACATCATACCTTTCAAGAAAATACATGCTAATGCAAACATGGTATTCTAGTAAGTTTCCAAGTTATAAGAACAATATTTCAAATCTGTCTGTGATTTTGGGCCTTGTCCCCCATTACTTTTTAATTTGTCTAGATTTCTTGTGCTTAGAGGTCGAGAGGTTATGCTTAGAGGTCGAGACGTATGTAGTTGTAAAATTGTTTTCTTTAGTAATGCTATTTAACCATTTAAGCTGGCAGTTTTTTTTTTTTGTTAAGGTATACCATAACACCTGCTTTTGTTGGTAACAAGAGCTTTTAGATTACTACTGTTGCAAAATTTGCAAGTAATTTAGAGGAAGATCGAAATTGCATCTAGATATTATGCTCTTAAAGTGGAAATATAATCTGGTGGAATATTGTAAAATTGTGGAATCATTTTGCCACAGATGGGAGTAGGAAAAAGCTGAAAAAAGTCTGTGTTTTATGTATTTGTATATGCATGTGTGGACCAGATGTTTGCAGGTTAGTGAAATTTCATGAGTCCTTGAAAACCCAGTAAAAATATGTGTTCAGAATTGGTACATTACAAAAAAGTTTTAATCCCAAACATAGGAAAAAATAAATAAATGCTTTGAGTTTCATACAGAATATCTTACTAAACCATTGACTGAGTATATGATTGAGTTGGTAAAATTAAGTATTAATTATGGAGATGTACTGTAGCAGTACAACAGATATTAAAAAAAAATGTGTGTGGAATACTTGACAAATGCATACAAAAGAAGGTTTCAGGAAATAGCCTTGCATTTGAAAACACCTTAAATATTGCTTCAGTACTGGAAGCAGCAAACAGGAATACTAAAAAAATGTAAACTAAATGTAACTGTAAGGGTTTAAGGATTAACATAATAGTTAAGGTGTTTATCTCACAGATACAAGGTGCAGGGTTTGATTCTCACCTGGTAATCATGTGTAGAATTAAAAATGCCTTCTGGAGTCACCAAGTAGTCACCCGTGAACTAGATTTGCAAGCAATCAAGCTAACATGCTGTGGCATATAGAGCCATGTACTAGAATGCATGCAGTGTTAGATTGAGGTTTTTCACTTAAAAAGTAGTTGTTAAGCAGCTGGCAGAATAAAGAACAGACCTGAAAAATATAGAGTCAGATTTGTGTTTTCATTTAGGCATACAGTTTCAAGGAAAGATAGTTCAGTAAAAGGGAAAAGATAACCTTGCTGGCTAAGCATGAAATATGCAGAAATAACAGTTCCCAATGGAAAGCTACAGAATGTCCTTTCTCAAAGGAAAGATACGCACAATGGAATGCTAGATAAAAAAATAGACAGGCACTGTCAGGCACCTGCAAGACAATCAAGTTTGAGGGGACGGATATGGCTTCCAGAGGAAAGTTACTGGACTGAAGTAATATAATACATATATTTAGGAGAAAGAAGTTAGTTGAAGTCTGGTACAAGACTTGATCAGATATTATTATTAAACTACCTTTGTCCTTTCAGTTATTGGATATATCATGCTGCTATATACCATTTCAACATCTGGCTGTGGCACTTATATCTGCTGATATTATATTGTGTGTTACTCACTACAATAAATTATTATCCATGACAACAGAACTTTGATTTCTTACAATGGTGACTGAAAAGCCCTGCTTGGGAAGAAAAAAATAATTCTCAGAACTGAATAGCTTCTCTGAAAATCCGTGATCAGAGACAGCTGTAGTGAGTAACCCTTTCAAGTGCAGCAGCCAGATTAACTTCAAGGTTTCATTATTGCAGCATATTTTTTTTTCGTTAACAGTTTACAGTGACAGTTTTTCCAGTCTGTCAGTAACTACAGCAGAAGTATCATAACAGATTTTCAGCAGCACACCAATGTTTTTCCAGATGGGAGACAATGACCTCCGTAGAGAATAAGACCACCACCAATAACACTACAGTTACCCTTTACAGAGCAGACCTTTTGGTAGGACACCACTAATATTTCAGACATGAACTGCATACAGAAGACAGCCACAGCAGATGAAACACCACATCTTCCTTACATACAGAAATTGTGGCTGCTAGACAGACTACAGAGTACCAGTGTGTACTTCAGAAATTTCAACAAAGCAATAGATTCTCCAAAAATACCAAGGTAAAAGACATTGGGGGAATTCAATAAAGCCTACATTGAGTGTTTTCTCTGTAGGTAGAGTGGCACGGAGCTTACATGGAAGTAAACAGTCATGTGATTCAGTAAACAGAGCAGATGGGCATGCACGAGCATGCGGACAATGAAGTGTCTGTGGCATGCAAATCATCTCATAAGCAGGTGAATTGCATGCAAATGAGGGTGGTGGAGTGATACAGCAAGCAGATAGATTTGCTCTGAGGTACTGCACAATGGTACCTCCTATACCGAGCCAATAGATATTGCCAATATACTGGCCGACAGATTCAGTGCCAACTTTACCCCTCGCCCAAAGGACCAATCACAATACCAGTAGATTGCTAGGCATCCAGTATTACTGCTGCACAGATTAAAACAGCACTGTCCAAGGCCAAGAATACAGCTTCTATGGGACCTGACAATATCCCTGGCTGTGTTCTACATGAACTACAGAGCGAACTGGCACCTCACCTGTGTGCCCTGTTCAACCACAGCCTCACTTCAGGCTTTGTCCCTACTGAATGGTGCACTGCTATAGTCATCCCTGTCCACAAAGGAGGAGTGACTACAGACCCTGGGAACTATTGCCCCATTAACCTGACAAGTCTGATATGCAAAGCTATGGAATGCATCATCATGGGCCTAATAAACAAGGATATAGGGAATCTCCAAACTCTGGATCCTACACAGTTTGGTTTTGTGAAGGGTAGATCATGCCTGCACAACTTGGTTGACTTCTTTGAGTCAGTCACCAGAGCTGTGGATGAAGGCAACGTAGTTCATACAGCCTACTTTGATCTGGCCAAGGCCTTTGATACCATTCCCCACTCAGGAATCATAGAAAAAACTCACTAAGCTAGGCATCAACCCCTATATCACTAGGTGGGTTGCAAACTTGCTCACAGATAGAACCCACAGTGTGAAAGTAGCTGACTCCAAGTCAGACTGCCGACCAGTCGTGAGTGGAGTCTCACAGGGATTGGTCCTGGGTCCTCTACTGTTCAGTATCTACTTCTCTGAAGTTCAGGCCAACATGAAGGGACTCTGGCTGATAAAGTTTGCAAACGATTGCAAGTTGGGAACCATTATTAACTCCCCAAGTGATGCTGAAATCCTTCAGAAAGGCCTCACGTAGAAAAACAACTGGTCTCAGAACCATAGCTTTAAGCTCAATACCAAAAAATGTGTTGTCATCCCCTTTGGGAAAAAAACACTACCCATGAACTACCACATCGATGGTAGTCCACTGAATACAGAAGAGGTTATAAGAGATTTGGGAGCACAGGTTGACAGCAACCTCTCTTTTGATCACCACACTGCCACTTTGGTCAGAAAGACCTTCTATGTGGCACATCTCATTACTAAGGGGTTTGCATCCAGGAAGAAAGAGGTCATTGTCTCCCTCTACTCTTCACTCACTAGGCCAGTCATCGAGTACAATGCCCCATTTGGCATGTACCCCTCTAGACACCTACAGCAACTGGAGAGGCCGCAAAAGTACCTCACAAAGAGGATCCTAGGCCTTAAATACTTGTCCTGTATGGACAGACTCAAAAAACTCCAACTATTCTCTGTCTCATATCACCTACTTAGAGACGATCTCTGCTTGACTTACAAAGCCATGTCTGACCCAGCTCTGTTAGAAATGCTACATCTAAAGAAATCCCAATCCCTCTGCACCACACACTCCAGAGACTTCAACCTCATTATCACAATCAACAGAATGTGCTGGAGGGACAGGTTCATAACCCAGAGACTGCCCATGCTATGGAACAGACTTACCATACATGTCAAACAGAGCACCTCACTGGCCCTTTTCAAGAGAAATCTTGATGAGTGGATGGGAAATAGAAAATTCACCCTGGGGATCACTCCAGTGGGTCTACTCGACAGAGGCACTGGAAACTAAGGTCAGGTGAAACAAAGCCAGGGTAATCCTATGGACTAGGCTTGTAAAGGCTCCAGGGACATTAGCCTAGTACACACCTATGAACTTATAGGCAGTCCTGCAGACCCCATGTTGGTGTCTGAAGTGTACACAAAAAAAGTTCTGTGTATAACAAAGTAAAACTTGAACAGGGGCTATAAAAGCCCATTTAGAAGGTCAGAAATTGCATAGTAGGCACAGATATGTCCAAATGTATGCCATGTCTGTCCAAAAATAATGCAAAATAATATACAATAATGTTTTTTTAAATACCCATATTACATTTGCGTGGCAGTCAGCAGCAAGCAAACATGCCATTATGCAAAAAAATATTAAAAAGTTTAAAAACTAAAAATAAGACATATGTGAGAATAATGCATTATAGGGTCCTGCATGGAATATGCACATTGGTAGATTTCAGTAGTTGTTAAGGAGGCAGGCCCTGGAATAGTGAAGTATCCAGGTTGTGTGCATGGGTCTGTGTGGAAATGAGCTGGGGTTACTGAATAGCAAAGATGAGCCACTGTGTCCACAGATAAAAATCTGTGTAGCCCCAGAACCATGTCAGTGTCCACATAGCTAGCTGACATCAAAAAGGGGTGTGTCACAATATGTTTAAGCAGATTGAAGCCCAGCTGCGACAGTCTGCATGGTGTGCCGCTATGGTAAGCAAGGGGGTGTGTCCAGTGCTGCTAAGCTTTGTTTAGTTGCAGGGAGTGTGTTTCAGCTGGTTTGAGCTATGCTGAGTGTGTTTGTGCATGGGGCTGTGTTCAGACTGCTGAGCAGTGTTTATACCAGCGCAGCAGGTTTGCACACCACTCCGCAGTGCTTATCAGGGAAGGCATTTAAAAAAAAAAAAGAAAATAGCTTGAGAATGCCAATCATGTATAAATTACTGATAACCCCTGTTCCACTTACACTGGGCCATTCAAAACCCTCAGTGATGTACCTGGCAGGCGGAATGCATCATAGTTAGCCAATCACACAGGTTGCATCTGCAGCAGAGCACTATAAAGTATGCATACATCCTATAATCTGATTTTTTCCCCATACTCTGCACCATTGGAGTACAGACTTGGGAATTTTAACTGACAGAATGCTAGGGGCTGCTGCTGCTATGCTACATCTGTATGTGCTGCCGTTGCTGACAACAGGCCTACACTGAGAAGGAGAAGAGTGTTCAGGCCCAGGGTAACCTTCCAGGAGCTGCATTGGCTGGAGATTTTAGAGTGCTACAAGGTGGACAGTGATATCCTACAAGAACTCACTGAACTCTGCTGCCCTCAACTCAGACCCAACAGAGGAGAACCCATCCCAGTAGAAACAAAGGTATGTGTAGCCCTTAGAATAGTAGCTACAGGTACTTTTCAAAGACCAACTGGGGACATGATGAGGGTATCACAGGCATCTGCATCCAGGGTACTCCACCAGTTCCTGGCTGCCATGCAAACACATGCTAATGAGCACATTTATGTAACCTGCACCCCTGAGGAGAGGTCCAGCAGTATGCATCTCTTCTACCATGTAGCAGACTACCCTGAGGTACTGGGTGCCATAGACTGTACTCGTGTACACATCAAAGCACCGCCTGGTGAGGAGGATAGAGTCTACTTCAACCGCAAGATGTATCACTCCATCAACTGCCAGGTTGTGTGCAATGCCTAGGGCATTATTATGAATGTGTGTGCTGGCAGCTCTGGCAGTTATCATGACTCCCATATTTGGCATGCATCACATCTGTACCAGATGTTTACCAGGGACATGCCATACGTTCATCTACTGGGGGATGTTGGCTGTGCACTGGAACTGTGGATGATGACACTCATCAGAAATGCACACACCTACCAAAGAATGCCAAAATGAGGCACACGCACAAACTATGAACATCATAGAGCATGTGTTTGGGCTGCTCAAATCATGGTTCTGGTACCTCGATAATTCTGGTGGAGCCCTGCAGTGCTCTCCAGCCACATGTGCACACATGTCCACAGTATGTGCCATGCTACACAATATGACTCTGTGGAAACAGCTGCTGCAGCATCATCACATGGAAGGGATACACAGCCCCCCAGAAATGCCAAGGTCCCCACAGCCATACCCACAGGGGGACTCGGAGGAGGAACCCCCTTGTGGCTGTCCCTGTAGACAGACATTTACATGCCCAGTATGCCCTGACCTTGGCAAAGAGGCAAAGCATAGCACATGCACTGACAACCTAGGGTCCTAGGGACTGACACCTTACTTCAACTCACATACATAGTAAAAAAGGATGCCAGACACACCACACAATGTGTACCTTACCATGTATTGGCTGTGCAATGTGTGCATCAGACAGAGTCAGCCCTGAAACACAGTTATCTCAACTGCTGCATTCACAAGGTAAGTCACTATCCTTTTCAACAAATGTATGGGGTACTAGACTATGGTAGCATATGCATGGACCTGTTGCATGTATGCAAGGGAATAGAGTGGGCTACTGGGCCACTTGCAGAGAACTAACAGCTATGTGGGACAACAGGTACTCTGTTCAATATACTGGCTGTCCCATAATATGCAGTAGGCCACAAGGCAGCAAAACCCACTGCAGTATGCAAGGGAAATACCAAACAGTGGGGTCATAGGACAGACACACGACTCTTAATGCTAGAGTCCCCTACCCCCAACACAGCCATGTTTCCATACAACTGCAGCAATGGTATGTTTGCAAGGATATAGCAGCAGACCACACAATCACAGGGCTGCCCCAAACAGCCTGGCTACATGTTCTATGTCCACAATATGCAGGGGTCAAAGTGTATGTCCGTCTGCTGTTGATAGTGTGAGGAATTAAACCTCACTTTCTGGTAGCTGGTGTTTCTCAGTGGGCTAAGTACATTAACATGGTTGATGGTGTTCATGGTTCAAAGCTGGCTGCACCTACAACATTTGCATGTGAGGTACTCCTGTAGTAGGAATCCCACAGACTGTCAATATGCCACAATCTATTACCACAAGAAAGCTGAACAAAGCCAGAGACAATGGAGGGGCAGAGGACCAAGCCTACAGACATTATGCATGCTTTGAGTAACCTAGAAGGTGGCTAGTATAACAGCAGTTTATAACAAGTCAGAGTAGCAGCAGGATGTAAAGGCCATCACGTAACTTTGTCAGTACTTACAACAATTCAGTGGGCTCCATTTAGTAGTATACTACCAGAAAAACACAACTGTCTGAGGAGACAAGCACACATATGGGGCGGAATGGTTGACATCCTACAAAACATGTACCTTCAGAGGTGTGAAGACTGTAACCCTGTGTGTGGTGTTACATCATGTACCGCAGTCACAACATACCTACAACCACTAAGAGGAGGACATCTGGACAAAGCCATGAACAGGATTGGGACAAAGGCCCAAATATAAGGAGAAGGATTAACTAGTGGCCAGACAAATGTAGAAAGTGCAGACAATAACAGGTCATGCAGTAGCATGGGTTTCCTGGTGTGTATGGAGTCATTAAATGTCTGTCATCATTTCCTAATGTCAAGTCTATAATGATTTGCCACTAATGTACCAGAAAATCACAATGCTATGTAAAACATACCATATATATGATGTAAAACTCTGTACAGTCTATTACAATCTATACAATCGATAGGTATGAGTCATATATTACGTTCAGCACACACCTGGGGAAACCCTTGGACAAAATATCAGGGAGGTACTGAACTGTTCAATCAGCTGCAGCAGCCAAATGGCTGTAGCATACACAATCCTGAACTGGAGTACAGGTAGGCCTGGCCTGGAGTCACCTTGTAAATACTGACAGTCACACTGGGCATGGTCCTACACTTAGCTAATGTCAGCCCATGTCTGATGCCTCATCTGCAAAAAGAAATGAGATGTGAAAATATTTCTGTACATATAGACAACTATCTATACGTATCTGTCTCTCGCTATCACACTCAGACATGATTACCCTTATCTATCAGTATGTGGCACACACACACACACACACACACACACACACACACACACACATATATATATATATATAGAGAGAGAGAGAGAGCTACATAAAGGTGTAGAGTGATGTACACCCCTCCACATATGTCTATATAACACAGTTAAGTAATGCACACACACACATAGCTACGGCTATGTTGACATTCCTGTGAGATTTTATATATATATATATATATATATATATATATATATATATATATATATATATACACACATGCATATATGCAAGTGGGGCTGCATGAACGTCCACTCCTACACACAGAATGCTGGGGTTAACTGCACCTACACACAAACAACTGTTGTCTGATGCTAATAGACCACAGCCGCATTATGACATAATCCACCCAACCACAGAATCCTGTGCCTGTGGAATGTCACAATGTAGACAGACAATGGTGAGCAGGTGGTGTAATGTGCAATGGCTGCAATGCAGGATTTGGTCAGACCATATTGTCACTAGCCAATTGTCCACCTAGCAAACTCCAACTAGCTAGAAATGGTGATACTGGCACCTGTACACACATAGCAGAGGTATTAACAGGTACCCCACTGCTATGACACTACATACAATAACAGCATAAAGCAGGTTCATTCTGTGGGCCACACAGGCTGTGTAACACAAGGCCACTGTCCATAGCCAACAAGTACTGTGGCTGTAGCCACATGTACAGCAGATATAACTGGTGGCATGTGCAAATCTCACATCGGTCACTGTGTGTGTGTGTGTGTGTGTGTGTGTGTGTGTGTGTGTGTGTGTGTGTGTGTGTGTGTGTGTGTGTAGATGTTTCCCATACAACAGTACAGACATGCCCATAAGGTCTATGTCTGTGCAATGGTCAATTATTTTATGACCCTGTGACTAGTGATCTCCACAACATTGGTCCCCCTTGTCAACAGCTGCTGATGTCATCCACCTTCACAGGAATGGCAGATACTCTCAAAACAGATAAGCTCCATGGCACATGTGATAAGTGCTTAGTGCTATAGCGTATACTACGAGATAAGTAGGGGGTTTTACACTCAGTAAGGGCAACTCTGTGAATATTGTGTGTGTGTGTATTAAGTAAATATATCCCCTTGCAGCAGTGTGCCTCTCTCACTTATCTGTGTGCAATGGTTATACATTGTAAGGCCCTGTGAGTAGCGGCTGGCCCTAAATAGCCTACATCTACCTAGGCATAAATGCTATCCGCCACCACCTACATTTGTAGGTACAGAATACACAGGTGACAAGTATCAAGGATAGCATGCCTTCTCAAGGGGTATGCTTGCAGGATTATGCTGTCCACCTCCATTGACCCTGACACACTGTTCCACACATACGCACCTAAATAACCATATATATATATATATATATATATATATATATATATATATATATACAGCCGTACCTTGCTGATGTCATATTTCTGCTGTGCTGCCATGCCATCCAGAGCTGCTGTATTTCTGCCAAGTCTCCACAGTGTAGCCACTCAGACTCCTAGAACAGAAACATAGAGACACCTGTAATTCTGCAACACTACCACCAATCTACATCATGCAACAAAGGTACAAACACTTTGAGGTGTACTCATGACACATGCCAGCATACAGCACCTGTGATGGCATAACACTACAGCACTACAACACATCATGTAATGCAATATAGTCACCCTGTGCATCAGACGCATATTTGCATGTCCCTGCATCGATGGTATGGATGGCAGTGATATGGCACAGGTATCATCACATGTGCAGGGTGTGGTGTGGGGGTGCCAGAGGCCTAGGCTGTGTCAAACAGTTGACATCGTGTGTGTGAGTCAGGAAGGGGTGCTTGTCAGCTGGGCCATGGAGAGGTGCCAAATGTGTCTGTTGGCGACATGCATGTGACAGTGATGTTTGAAAGTGTATGCATGTACACAGCCAAGCCAGGTGCTATCCCTACACATGTGTATGTTGGACAGCTGTGGACCATACCTGGCAGAATGGACAGTTCACCATCTCTGACTATGAACACGGGAACTGACTGTGCCAGGAGTGGCACTGCCACCACCATGCCCAGGGTCAGATGCGGTACTAGTCACTGACAGTGACTGGTGTCTGCTGGGCCCTTGTCCCTCATGGGACCACCCAGGACCATGTGCCCATGGCCTGCCACATTGTGGTGTGAACAGCACCCTCCCTTCTGTAGTGCTGGAGATACTACCACTACGGCAGTGTGATTGTGCATGGCCACGTGGACTGTCAGCAGATGTTGTTGGCCTACATCCACATGTCCAATGCCTTACTCTCACCACATGTTCCAGCACAGACAATATGCAGTCAAGGTCTGACAATGTCTCACCCCACCGTCTGTCCACTACATCAGTGAAATGATACATGGGGTCACCAATGTGGTGGAGGGAGTCACAGATGTCGGACAGTGATGGATCCATGATCCTGAGCATCTGTCTGGTGTGTTTGGAACATGCCTGTGACTCCATGATGGGCCGAACCATGCTTTGAGTGACCCGTGATGTGACACCTGTGACAAGTGGTGGATGGGCAGCAGTCCTCCTTTGAGTAGCCTTGTCAATCTGCCTGTGTGGGACCTCGCCAGCTCTCTGGCTATGGCTAGTGTCTACACTCACTGATGCCACTGATGCCACACTGCTGTTTGATGCCACCACACTCTGACTATCCAATATCTGCGGCCGCAAGAGACTGGGTATGTGTGGGCATACTGACTGTATGCTGGGCAATGGGGGGGTAAGTGGGATGCCAATCCATGGGACAGATTCAGCCCCCAACAACCCCACCTGTGCCTGACTATGGCCACCATCATCGTCAGGGTCTGATGAGACACTGACATCAGGTTGTGAGGGGGAAACACGCCAACCACCAGGGTCACCTGGGAGAAGGAAGACAAAATAAGTACATTACTCCCTGCACTGTTATGTATGGTGATCCACACACACACACACACACACACACACACACACACACACACACACACACACACACGTGAGGAGCCATAACTGCATTACACATACCACATCTTATTTCTGATCTCATGCACAACACACAAGCAGACAATACAAGCCCTTTATAACATGCACTGCAGCTACATCCAGTTAATGTTGTCAGTGCTATACACTGTGAGATAAGCAATATGTCAGTGATATGATAGACCTACACCTAAAACACAGTGCACCCGTCTTGAGATTACTATTGCCTCCTGTATAGCAAACTGCGTAGATCTTCACAAAAGTAAGTGCAAATATGATACTGCTCCTGCAAATACACTACTGTGATTACCGATTAAATGTACTTTGGTTAACCCCTGCAAAACTGAACATACAAGTATTGTACTCTGGCTAAGCATATCAGTTGTGTCTACAGCAAAATGGTATCCCTTAACATTCTTAGGGCATATATGATCCATAAAAAACAGTATTACACTCACCGGATAAAGGACCTTGGGCTCCGGCCACACCTGACATACCTATGGAAATGTGAGGGAGATTTATTGTCAGCAATACCAAATATGGCATTGTTACATGATAATATGTGCATATATCAACATGTACAGTAGGTAATGTGATACTACCTACATTGCAAACATTCTAAGTATGTGTGCACAACTGTGCATTAACCCCCACCCCCCCAATGCAGACAGACCTGACATCTGTGTACTGGTATACAGAGGCTGCCACAATGACTGATACAGTATTACAGTGATGAACACAGGAAGCTTACCTGGATGCTCCTCTGTTGTGAATGCTGTGGCATGCACCTCCACAATGTTTGGGAAGATGGATGCTTGGGAGCTGGTGACTGATCCCAGGTTCACCAGGAATTCCTCTGTGGCCAAGAGTGGTTGTTCTGCTGCAGGCCCTCCACTGGTGGCAGCATGGTCCCTGGCCACAGTAGTGGCCATTTGCCATGCAGCAGTTGCCATATCTGTTGCCCGGTGTCAGACCTGCTCGTAGCTTCTATCCTGCAGCCCTACTTGGTTGACTGCTGTGAGAAGGTCAGCCCACAGTGCTGCACATTGTTCATGATGCTGGTGAGTCCTGGACAGCAGAATGTTGTGATGCAGTCTGAGGCCATCCAGGATAACATTATTTTCAGCAGCTGAAAATGGCGGGTGCCTCCATGTATATATCCTTTCTGAAAGACAAGAAGAGGGGAACACATCTCAAGACCATATACATTGCTATCCACTATGTACAGACCCTGCACATCCAAATTGGCCTGCAGTATCCACTGCTATCTCCCACGTCATACCCTGCCATCTATCAACACACTATGTATGTGTCTATTAGCAACATAGTAGCAATACTGGTTATGTCCTTGTATGCCATGATGGAATGTGCTGTATGTCTCCACACCCATCAATGCCATCTACTGTGGTGTGTCCCCTAAGGGCAACATCCCATTACCATGTCACACAGCCACTGTCAGAAAAATTGGTGTGCGTTATTACAACTCTATGGGGACAGTCCAGCAACATCCGTGTGCCACAATGACAGACAGCAATCCAAACATGCTGTAGGGCATTTTTCTCTGTAGGTGTCCTACTTGTCCAGTACACAGGTGTTTGTGGAATGTGTATGTGTGCCTGATATATTTGGTCATTTAGCCACAAACATGTGGATGTCTGAGAAACAGTTGGACAATAATTTATGGTTGTTCTCAGAATGCGAAAATCTGGCTGTCACATGCCAGAATCCTCAGAAAATAGTTATGCTACAGTAATATCTGTTACTGTATTCATAACCTTACTTTGTATGACCAATATGTACACTCTGCTGCTGAGGTTGGGCCTGTCCCCCCCCCACTAGTAATGGCTGTGACCTAAATTGCTGCTGTAAGGGGTTGCCAGGTATGCTAGCCATAACTGTCAAGTGACGAGATATGAATGTTGACAAAACTGAGTACATCAGGGTCAGTCAGGGACACCTTTACAATGTCTGAACTATTCCTGTGTGACATTCACAGAATGTGAGGAGCTGAATGATAGTACATCATGTGATATGAGAGCTGTGTCCACCCTTATCCACTGTCACTATGTCTGACACAATCCAGTAGCATTCGTACAGTAGCCAACCACTGTAGGGGGGAGTGAGAGGGTCAGAGATGTGATTTAATTCACAACAGGCACACTTGAGAGGCATGCCTGTAGCTGTTGGACAGCAGACTATCACCAATATGTCATTCCCAGAGATGCACTACTGGCCTACTCTTGTAATCCCTATTCCCCATAATTGCATCCTCCCATCTGCATTCCATTATATGGGGACTTGTATTACATACCTCGTAGAGTGATGTAATCCTTTTGTGCAGAAATCCTCAAGTAAATTGCTTCTGAAATTTAATTCTGTCCTGGTAATGCAAGTTACAGACCTGTTTTCCACAGGCAGCTGCTTGCCTTTTGTAGGTAATGCTCAAAACAGGTGATTGTCTGTGCACCAATGCGTGCCTCAGGCTGGCTAATTGCATCCAGAACAGCTGGGTAGCACTTTCATTAGCCAATGACATGGCACAACAGTGCAATATTTAAAGCCATCCTGTAGGCCTTGGCCTCTTTCTTAGTCTGTGAGATGGACATTAATGAGGTGTGGAGACTACAGCATTGCAAAGGGTAGGTACAAATACTGTGCACTGTTGAGATTTATGAGGTATGTCCACAGTTTTGCATGCTATGTTTGGCCATTGTCAAATGACTTTGTGATTAGCAGGCAGTTCAGTGTTAAACATTGTGGGTTGAGGTCAGTAAGGGGGAAGAGACATGTGAGTGTTCAGACGTCATACCTGTCAGAATATACATGCAGTTGCAGTAGTTGCTGGTCTATCAACTTACTATGTTTGTAGGGGCAGACTGTGACACATTTCCCTTTCACTTGACCTTTGCCCCCACCCCTTTATGTTTGGGTGTTGTGTGGATCCCTTGTTCTAGGAGGTTGTGACATATGGTAGGTCTGTAGCAGATTAACATACAGCTGCTTATGTTGCAGGCTGCAGCTGATGCTTTTTGCCTAGGGCTCATAGTGGGGAGTGTGAACACTTTGGAGAACAGCAAGCTGCATGTGTCACTGAGTGAGCAGTGTCAGCTCTGTCATTACAGCAGAGCCAGGGTGAAGGTACCCATAACAGTCCAGTTGAGGCATGTGCTTAAAAGTACATCTGTTATGTAACAGTGCCAATCAGAGAGTAGTAGGGGAGATATAGGTAGGCTATATGAATATGTGCAGTGTGTCCCTACCTACAGGCCTTTGACTTGATAACATGGGTAGCAGATAATTCAGTAGCAGCAACCTGTTTCGGTGAAAATTGCATGACTCAAGTCATTATTTGCTGTATTCACAAGAATGTAACTGAAGTGCAACACACTGGATTCGAACCCAGGACTGTGGGTGGCAAAATGTACTGCATGTAAGGCATTTAATGGACCAAGCTACTGAGTCACTGCTGCAGCAGGTATATTTGTAAGATATATGGGCATGCATACAGTCTGTGACACCAGAATTACATTAGCATGTGTCTTCTGATGGGTATAAAAAACAATACTATTGCAGGTTACAGACAGACAATCAGAAAAATCCTCAAAAGTTTTGGGCTGGGCTGAACAAGTTACTACATCCAGGCAAAACATCCACACCTACCCCCGCTGCCACTACTAATAGATCCCCAGAGGAGGTAGCAGATAGTTTCAACCATTTCTTTACAGAAACAATTCAAGCACTAGCCACCCATTTACCTCCTAGTCCCCCGATACTAATATCCCCACTTCTAATAGCCAACTGTCATTCAGCTTTAAGCCTGTCTCTACTTTTATCCATAGTCTGCTAAAAAAATTAAACTCTCCACACTTGCCGCTGACCAACTCCCAGCTGAGTTCTTTAAAATCTCTGCTGATACCATTGCCTACCCAATTTCCATTCTAATCAACTGCACTATCTCAGAAACCTGTATTCCTACCTTCTGGAAAACATCCTATGTAATTCCCTTACATAAAGGTGGTTCCTCTACTGAATACTCTAACTATAGACCCATAGCTATACTCTCCCCTCTGGCTAAGATCATGGAGAAATGTATTCATAAACAATTCATGCAATATCTTACTCAGAATCACCCAATGGCTAATACCCAGCATGGTTTCCGCCCTCATCATAGTACCACCTCAGCCCTAATGACATTTACCAACACCATAAACAATAACCGAAACAACAACCGAACATCCTCTGCCCTCTTTTTGGATCTCTCCAAGGCATTTGATATGGTTGATCACCAACGTCTAATTTGTACCCTGCAAACTTTTTGCCTCAACTCTAATGCCCTCCTCTGGTTCTCATCCTATCTAAAAGAGAGACAACAGGCCATTGTCTGGCAATATAAGCTTTCCAAACTACTACCAAACACCCTTGGAGTACCTCAAGGGTCCATATTAGGTCCACTACTATTCTCAGTCTTTATTAATGACTTGTCCACTGTCATTCATAACGTCAGCTGTATCCAATACGCTGATGACTCCACCTTGATCTGCTCTGCTACTACTCCCACTGAGTTAGAGACTGATACCCAGACTACATTTACTACCACAGAAAATTGGCCGTCCAACCATCGGCTTTTACTTAATCCCCAAAAAACTAAATTACTCCTTTTTCCAACTACCCAAAAGTCTGTACCCTTCACCTTTACCATAAATGCAAAAGATGGGACACTTGTCTCCCCTGACCCTCACACAAAATTGCTGGAAGTCATTATTGATAATAACTTAAAATTTGACCACCATGTAAATCAAACCATCAAGAATATCAATAGGAAAATTGGGTCACTGTATAGAATCAAAGCCTTCCTCACTCCAACAGCCAAGGTGGCCATAGCCCAATCACACCTCCTTTCAAAGCTCTTATATGCATCCCCCCTTCTCATTAATCTTAATAAAACTAATCTTAACAAACTTACAACCTGTTACAATCACATTGCCAGGTTTGTAATAGGCTTGCCTTTTAGAACCCACCACTGCATCAACCTTAAACAGCTTGGATGGCTGGAACTATCTAATCTTATTCAATATAATGCCCTGATCATGACTAACAAAATCCTCTACAAACCTGAAATTATGCCAGGCCTTAGTAATTTCATCCTCCCCCATAACAACCCAAGACTGCTCCATTCCTCAAATAAGCCGCAGATTCAGACTACTAAAATTAACAATGTTGCTGGTATTGCCCTTTTCACAAACTCGATAGGTCGAATCTGGAATCCACTACTTTCTGAAATAACCCTGCTCCCCTCCCTAGCCCAATTTAAAACTGCAATTAAACAACACCTGGAATATAATTGGCAATGCCATTGTGATAAACCTGGCTAAGCTACTCATTGGAATGTTATTTTCTTCTTTACCAGCAACTGCTAAGAGTCTTCTACCTCTTCCAGAGGAATTTTAAGCTGAAATATAACTCTAGGCTATTATGAACCTGTATACTAATTTCTGTACTCTATCCCAATGAATTTGTAACTACTGTTATTGTTAGCTTTATTTGTGCATTTTTTATCATTATTTTTATCTGTATTGCTTATCCTGGAGCTTTTCTCCATGGACCTCCGCTGAAAATGGACTATGCTCCAGTCGGACATTCCTGGTCAACAAATGTAAAATAAAAATAAAATAAAAAATAAAGTATGAGATATGACACTGAAATGTCTGTCATGATCTTCTAACCTCAATCTTTAATGACTTGCCAGTAGTTTAGCAGACACATATGTTTTTGTGAAAACCATGCCAAAACTAGGGGGCACAACTGTGGACATTCTAGACAGTCTGTACAATTGACAGCTATACCTGCTATTCCAGGCCTCACATGCATCCATTGTTATTTATTTGGCTGTGTACTGGTGCAGTGTCTGCATCACAGTCCCACATACTCTGCCAATTTCCCCAGTCTGTGTACTTGCAGTGTAACAGTGGCAATCAGGATATGTTGGTGGAAACACCTGTTTTAATTCAGAGCTGAGTGATCTAGTGAGCTAATGCACTGTTCTGTAGTTGACAGGGGCCTAGGTTTGAGATGTAGCAAGGGTGATTATTTTGCAGATGTGCCTAACACTGTCAGAAACACATAGGATGATTAAGGCACTTTTAAGTGGGTTTGCGAGGCACACCACACCACTTATCTCCACTTAAACCTGCACTAAAAAAAAAAAAAAGAAAAGAAAAAAGGTGATAGGAAATGACCATAGCTCTTCATTTCTTGTACAGCAACAGCTGAGCAGGTTGTACAGAATTTAGAGTTTGGAACCTCATACCCCAGGGAGAGGGGTGAGGGCAGCATAATTGTGTGCATTAATTAATGTAATAATTAATTGTGTTCAGTGGATGAAGGTGCAAAATGGAGAGCTATATATTTTTTTGTGGGATAGGTGCCCCCTTTTTTTAAGGAGAGAGGGGAATGTTGGGGAAGGGATATATAGGTATGTGTGGGGATGTAAGTTGGGCAGGAGAGGTTGCATTTGCAGACAAACAAGACAGCATACAGGGGCAGTGTGTGACACATGAGGGGGTAAACACCTTGGATGGGGAGGATGTTGTGGAATCAGAATCCATGTTCCCCCAGATGGCAGCAGTATGACTGAGCTCTCTACCCATGGGCAATCTACACTGCTTCTTCACTGTCCCGAAAGTGGCTGCGCTGGAGGCTGGGCACCGGGGCCACTTTACCTCTCTGCCCTCAGTCCTGTGCAGGCGAGTCTCATAACCACGATGTACTATCCTGCACACCATCACCGGTAGTTGATCCTGGGTGACAACCTCCCCCTCCACCCTTGCTCCCAGGGGGGATATGCCCTGTCCCCTGAGGCGGTTCTACCTGTAGGTGGTGCAGGGCCAGCAGAGGGGGCACCACTGGCTTGTGTCCCAGACATACTGGGACCCAGTGCCATGGGCAGCTGAGGTAGGGTAGGCAGATCACCAAGAACCAGCCTACCCAGTTGAGCTGTGGTGTTGATGTATTTCAATGTGTATAGGTTAATAATGAACATAACATTTAATTAGTTATAACAGCATGCTGGAACATTAAAAATAACCCAGTAACATAACATTGCATAATATATAGAACACAACAATAAGTGAGTCAACAGTCAGTATAGTAATAGTTATGGCATAAGGCAACAACATAGGTAATTCAACAAGATATGTTAGTATGCAACCATTGTATTACATAACAATAATAAAACATAAAGCACAACATAACATTTAGAGAACAACATTTGTTAATAGTAAACCATAACCAATGTATGACAATAATAAATAACGATGAAGATAAGGGGTGGGGGGAGAGAGAAATACAGTCCATTAATACCAGCATAGGCTATATAGTTTGCAACATTACTATTAAATATTCTACAGGTCTGCCCTTCCTTTATGTATAACAGTGCCCTCTAGCTGCTGTAGCATGTACATACCTCTCAACCTATCCACATGGGACAATATGGGCCAAGCTGTAACACCTACAGGTACACAACTACAGAGGACTATTAGATGTCAGGTGGACCTATATGACTACCAAGGTGTACTGTGTACTGGTGTAGTGTGACTGTGCTATTGACATAATCATGTAGATGATAGATCTGTGACAGAGGGATTAGGTGACAGTGATTACGATCCGTGACAGTGTGACACTTGAAAGACATATGTCATGTACAGTACAGAGAGTAAACAACTATCATGCCGTCCTTGGCAGGCATGGAGTTAGACTATCAGCAGACATTCACAGACACACCAGGCATACAGCCATACCAAGATCACACATTTTATTTATTGTATTAACTTTTATTGGTGTGTTTGTTGCCTTTATTTTATGACGTCTTATCACATTTATGATCAATGCTGTTAACAGTCTGTTACATCTGAACACACAAATTGTTAACCCATAATAAGGCCTACTGCACCCATTTACCTGTAATTCCTGTGTGGAGAAAATCTGTTAACAATACATAACTGATTCAGTAATATTTATTAGTACTTGTCACTGGATTCAAATCCTGGTCTGTGTGTGACAAAATGTACATCAGACACAGCATTTAACAAACTGAGCCACTGCTAACTATTAACTGCCTGATATTTACCTAGAGCTCACCTGGAAACAAACGATGACCTGGTAATAGTACTACAGTTTTATACAAGACTGCAGTGACAGTTGAACACGCATGCATGAGATTCATGCATGACAGAGATAGTAGGTAAACTGTACATTAATACATAGAATGCAGGTGTACACAATAAACTCTTAGTGGGTGGAAATATCTGTGTAATGGGTTGGCTACCTGACTCATATACAGTTGAAGATAGTATATTTGCAGTCTACAGCTATTACAGTTTTATACTTGCCTGCAGCACTGTACCTCGGAGCAGGAATACATATAGCTAAAATGCAATGGTTAACACAAGACAATCCTGATATACACAGTGTACCTTGGGTGTTCATGCTATTGCTTGAGATGTTAGTGCAGAACAAATGTCATAATGCATATATCTTGCAGTACAGCTCTAAATCTACAGTTTAGCAGAACACTCTTTCTTAGCTAACTGTGAGTCAGTTAGTGGTATTCTTTGTGTTTTTATGTACAGAAGCTATCAATAAGAAAAGTATTATTGTAACAAACATCCTCTTCCCCCCACAAATCCCTTAGTTACCTCCCTACTAACATACCCGCTGTATAGATGCCCATGACACTCTGGATCCAAATGGATTTGGGGTACACAGCTAGGCTTTTAAGGGCCATGGTAGTCTTTAGCCTAGTAACAACCTATGAACCTACGTATTTATACTTGGTTATAAAAATTAAAAATATGGCTGTTATTGTCTATGATAGTAAAACAGGAAGTTGAGAGGCTCTGTGAGGTAAGTGAAAAAAGCATAACGTTTTTTTTTTCATTATTGATAATTTGGAGTTTATTTTGTTCAGATCATTGGCAAAAATCAGACAAAGATTGCTGGAGTTGAGATTGAAGGACTACTGGACATCTGTTTGCCTGGAGTAATAAAATACCATCTACGTAAGAGAGTAAAATGAATGATATTACTATCGACTTATTTAATGGGTAAAAAAAAAAAACAGTAATGGGCCTAGACCAGATCCTTGGGGTACACCTTTTCTCCTATATTGAATTTTTGTGGCTTAACATGCAGAATTTTGTGATGAGCAGTTTGAAAGGCACACGTCATGTCTACAAAAATGCTGGCTGTAAGGAGATCATCATTTAGGTTGCTATAGATAGTGCCATTTGGTAGCAGTGATTGTGCTAAAACCATTTATGAAGCCATGTTGTCTTATAAGATAGGAGCCCACAATTATTAAAGTGTTTAAGCAGGTGCTTATAAACAGTTTTTAAAAATTGTTTGCAAGACTGCTATGAGCGAAGATAGGTCAATAAGCTTTATGGGTTTGGGGCTGGGGTACCTTAGGAAGGGGTATAATGATGGTATGTCTCAGGGCTGGTGTGAAGATAGGTCAACAGTCCTTATGGGTTTGGGGCTGGGGTACCTTAGGAAGGGGTATAATGATGGCATGTCTTAGGGCTGGTGTGAAGATAGGTCAACAGTACTTATGGGCTTGGGGCTGGGGTACCTTAGGAAGGGGTATAATGATGGCATGTCTCAGGGCTGGTGCAAAGATAGGTCAACAGTCCTTTTGGGTTTGGGGCTGGGGTACCTTAGGAAGGGGTATAATGATGGTATGTCTCAGGGCTGGTGTGAAGATAGGTCAACAGTCCTTATGGGTTTGGGGCTGGGGTACCTTAGGAAGGGGTATATTGATGGCATGTCTCAGGGCTGGTGGGACAATTCCTGTAGAAAGTTAGAGGTTATAAACGTAAGTTAGGGATTGGCTATTTTGTCAGCTGCCTTCCTAAGGACGTTAGGATAGAGTGACGTGAAGGCAGAAGGGGAGAGCTTCAAATTCTTTAATAATCTTTTAGTTTCCTTCTTAGAGACAGCTTGGAAATGGAAGGTGGCTACATACTCTGCAAGAAAATATACTTAGGCTGGAGGGTTGCTTTGAGTAGTTTGAGTAAATACATGCTAGTGCAAAAACTGTTATTCTAACATTATTTGAATTTATAAGAGGAGTAATTAAAATCTGTCCCAATTGTGTATTTGTTCCTCCATTAATTTTGGCTTTGCCTAGATGTCTTGAGTGCAAAGGTTGAGAGATATGTTTATATGTGCCCTGTCCTGCTACCTCGTGACTCTCAAACTGTTGCAGGGATTGAATAATGCCCAAGATTGTCATTACATGGAAAAAAATATATTTTTATGCTAACTTATCAGTTAGCAACTTGAAAAACAGCAACAAACCAGCAAAAACGAAAGCCTGAAGGACGATCCACCAGAATACTTAAATGAAATAAAAATCCACTTGCAACAGTCCCAATACGATCAACAATTGTAAAATGTATTTAAGCAACAAAACACTCCTGCTTTTCATCAGCGTACCCCGCCAACTTCTTCAGAAGTCAAAATTTACAAATAGAGCGCCATGCTCATTGTTAATTTAAATACAAAGACGCATGACATCACCACACTACATAGAAATTTAAAAACATAGTACTAACGCTAAGGACATTGCCCCTACTCTACAATCACTTGAATATCTAAATACTTTATGTGGTATTAATAATATTTTCAATTACGAATTAATACTTGAAAAATAGGTTGGTTAACTAATGTCTCCTAAAAAGCATTTACGAAACCAACACAGTGCA
The DNA here is from genome assembly GCF_019279795.1 of Protopterus annectens. Lineage (NCBI taxonomy): Eukaryota > Metazoa > Chordata > Ceratodontiformes > Protopteridae > Protopterus > Protopterus annectens. The sequence continues at coordinate 1,572,881,191 of NC_056726.1, forward strand.
AATGCATGCTCATCTAACCTTATTAAAATTACTTTTGAAATGATACAAAACCTCTTAAAATATATCCTAAAATATCCTCACATATTAAATAGCTAATGAACAAAAAAAACAACAAAAGAACACCATAGGGAACAAACCCTAAATATAACTATCAAAGCTAACTGACTAACTAACATACATGAATTGTCTATACCAAAAACTTCACTGGAATGGTATAAATAAATAAAAATGTAATAAAGAAATAAAACACAGAAATCATAACATACTAAAGGAGAGTTACATATTGATCCTCCCTGATACAATCTTACCTTTTTAAACTCCTCAGTTTCAGCATACTAGCAATAGATAGCATGTTATTTACACCTGGAAAGTGGTAGGCGTCCAATTTTAACTGCCAAATCAATTCCTTGAGTTCCAACAGCAAAGATTCGGGCCCCCCCTGTTGTTTGAAACAAACTGATCAATAACCGTAAAGGTAAATTCATGATCCGGGCATTCCTTAATATGTTTTGCCAGGGCATTGTCCAATTTTCCCTTCCTGATGGCATACCACTGTTCATAAAGGCGCTCCTGCAATCTCCGGTCCGTTTTCCCTACATAAAAAGCCAGGCATGAAGTGCACTTAGCTAGGTACACTACATGGGAACTATTGCAATAAAATCTACCCCTAATATAAAACTTAGACTCTCTAATCAAAAAATAAGTACCCGTTTGTACAAACCTACAGTATTTACACATAATGCATTTAAACATCCCTGATCTAGCATTGGACGGCTGGGTGCTCATACCTAAAATATTCTTAAGATTCAAGCCTCTCCTAAAAACAACTTTAGGTGATGGGCCAATCTGGGAGGAAACAAAAGTTTTTTAGGAGAGGCTTGAATCTTAAGAATATTTTAGGTATGAGCACCCAGCCGTCCAATGCTAGATCAGGGATGTTTAAATGCAGTATGTGTAAATACTGTAGGTTTGTACAAGCGGGTACTTATTTTTTGATTAGAGAGTCTAAGTTTTATATTAGGGGTAGATTTTATTGCAATAGTTCCCATGTAGTGTACCTAGCTAAGTGCACTTCATGCCTGGCTTTTTATGTAGTGAAAACGGACCAGAGATTGCAGAAGCGCCTTTATGAACATTTGTATGCCATCAGGAAGGGAAAATTGGACAACGCCCTGGCAAAACATATTAAGGAATGCCCGGATCATGAATTTACCTTTACGGTTATTGATCAGTTTGTTTCAAACAACAGGGGGGGCCCCGAATCTTTGCTGTTGGAACTCAAGGAATTGGTATGGCAGTTAAAATTGGACGCCTACCACTTTCCGGGTTTAAATAACATGCTATCTATTGCTAGTATGCTGAAACTGAGGAGTTTAAAAAGGTAAGATGGCATCAGGGAGGATCAATATGTAACTCTCCTTTAGTATGTTATGATTTCTATGTTTTATTTCTTTATTACGTTTTTATTTATTTATACCATTCCAGTGAAGTTTTTGGTATAGACAATTCATGTATGTTAGTTAGTCAGTTAGCTTTGATAGTTATATTTAGGTTTGTTCCCTATGGTGTTCTTTTGTTGGTTTTTTTTGTTCATTAGCTATTTAATATGTGAGGAAACTACCGTCCCATCAGTCTGACAAGCCTTATCTGCAAGGCCATGGAGCGTATTATCATGGAACTTATAAACAAAGACATTGGCAACCTTCAAACACTGGACCCCACCCAGTTTGGGTTTGTGAAGGGCCGATCTTGTCTCCTGAACCTGATTGACTTCTTTGAATCAGTCTCCAGAGCCATGGACAAGGGTAAGGTGGTCCACACAGCCTATCTAGACCTTGCCAAGGCCTTTGACACCATCCCCCACTCTGGAATCATAGATAAACTTACTAAGTTGGGCATTAATCCCTATGTCACCCAATGGGTTGCTAAATGGCTTACTGATAGAACCCACACTGTAAAAGTAGCAGACTCCAAATCCAGCTCCAGACAAGTGACAAGTGGAGTACCTCAGGGTTCAGTCCTGGGGCGCTCTTGTTTGGCATCTACTTCTCTGAAGTACAGGTCAACACTAAGGGACTCTGGCTAACAAAGTTTGCAGATGACTGCAAACTGGGAGCCATTATTGAATCCCAAATGATGTGGATACTCTACAAAAGGGCCTTACAGAAACAGATGCTTGGTTCCAGAGCCATGGGCTCAAGCTCAATGCCAAGAAATGTATTGTTATCCCCTTTGGGAAAAACATGTATCCATGAATTACCATATAGGTGGCAGTACACTAAACACAGAAAGTGTGATAAGAGACTTAGGGACACAGGTGGACAGTGGTCTCACCTTCGATAACCACATCGCCACAACAGTCAGGAAATCCTTCTATGTGGCACACCTCATCATGAAGGGCTTTTCATCCAGAAAAAAGGAGGTCATTGTCCCACTGTACTCATCCCTCATTAGACCCATTATAGAATACAATGCCCCATTTGGTATGTACCTCTCAAGACATCTGCAACAACTGGAAAGGCCTCAGAAATACCTCACTAAAAGAATCACAGGCCTAAAGCAGATGCCCTATGCTGACAGCCTTAAAAAACTCCAGCTATACTCTGTCACATATCGTCTACTCAGAGGCGATCTCTGCTTAACATACAAGGCCATGTCAAACCCAGAGCTGTTGGACATGCTACACTTAAAGAAATCCCAATCCCTCAGAGCTACACGCTCCAGGGATCTAAACCTTGTCATCACAATAAACAAAACATGTTGGAGGGATAGGTTCCTGACCCAGAGACTCCCCAGACTCTGGAATAGATTGCCCATACATGTCAAGCAGAGTGCCTCTTTGGACCTCTTCAAGAGGAACCTTGACGATTGGATGGGAGAAAGGAAATTCACCCCAGGGATCACATCAGTCGCCCTGCTAGACAGGGGTCCAGGAAAGTAAATAATGTGGGAAGAAATATTCAGGGAATTGTTATGGCTAGGCTTGTATAGGCCCTAGGGCTGATAGCCTAGTACTAACCTATGAACCTATGAACCTATAAGGATATTTTAGGATATATTTTAAGAGTTTTTTGTATCATTTCAAAAGTAATTTTAATAAGGTTAGATGAGCGTGCATTTGCACTGTGTTGGTGTCATAAATGCTTTTTTAGGAGACGTTGGTTAACCAACCTATTTTTCAAGTATTAATTCGTAATTGAAAATATTATCAATACCATATAAAGTATTTAGTTATTCAAGTGATTGTAGAGTAGGGGCAATGTCCTTAGTGTTAGTACTATGTTTTTAAATTTCTATGTAGTGTGGTGATGTCATGCATCTTTATATTTAAATTAACAATGAAAGTGTCGCACTATTTGTAAATTTTGACTTCTGAAGAAGTTGGCGGGATACGCTGACGAGAAACAGGACTGTTTTGTTGCTTAAATAAATTTTACAGTTGTTGATCGTATCGGGACTGTTGCAAGTGGATTTTTATTTCATTTAAGTATTCTGGTGGATTGTCCTTCAGGCTTTCTTTTTTGCTAACTTATCAGTTAGCACAGTAGGTAACCACTCATCTTTCCTGTAGTACAAGTACGGGGTTTGAAGCCTTTTCCTCCTCCTTCGTGGTTACATTTTTTTCTATGTTTAAGTTTTGTTCTTATGAACTCCCTGGAATCTAGTGGTAATACAGAGGACTAATATTCTCTGTAAGTGGTGGAAGGGTGCAGGGTTTGAATTGTTTAGTGTTGTTAAGGCACATTTTTTATAGTATTCCTGGTGTCTGGTAATCCCCCTCACACACATATTTCATAAGTGCCGTTAAAGCATGAGAGTTCTCCTTGTTGTCTATAATGTTACTCCCACCAACGTCTTGCTTAATTGCCATTACACCACAAATTCAAACAGTTATTCCTGGTGTCTAGGGGTTCCCCTGCCAATGTCTTCAGAGTTCTGTGGTAGCTAGTGGTCCCCCCAATCACGTTATATCTAAATGCCATTAAGGCACAATGTGCACAGTAAACCCTGGTGTCTAGTGTTCCGCATGACCCTCTGTGCCATTAAGGCATGATGTTTAAAGAGTTACTCTGGTGGTTAGTGTGCCTCCCTACCCTATGTGTTGTTAAGGCACAATGTTTAAAGTGTCATGCTGGTGGTTAGCATTCCCTCTGACTCTGTGTGCCATTAAAGCATGATGTTTAAAGTTTTTACCCTGATAGCTAGTGGTTCCCACTGACCCAATGTTACAGGCTTTGCTCATTAGTCTATGGGTGTGTGGACAATTGGCATCCATCTCAACCTACCCCTAAACACACACACACATAAAACCTAGCCTTCCCCTTCACTAAACTCTCCCAACTGCGACCTCCCAAGCAGACACACACCCACACATGCCCTCAGCCTCTCAATTAACCCCACCTACACACACTCCC
>NC_056726.1:1572888105-1572934517 GCF_019279795.1 Protopterus annectens
AAAGAAACACGCATACACTCACACACCACACACACACACACACACACACACACACACACACACACACACACACACACACACACACACATTTTTAATCACATATTGCCTGCTATATATGGTACTCATTAAAGTTTTGTGCTGTATTGCAGGACCTGAAAACAAACTTGGTTATGAATACCTCTGTTAGAGTTTAAGCTTGCCAGAGCATATCTGTTATTAATAAGTTCTGGTGTAGTCCAGTTATCATGTAAAAGAACAAACAATAAATAAAAAAGTGAAATATACTACATGTATTTCCATCCATGTCAGAGTAACATGCTTTATGTTGTAACTATGAATATATGTACTTGTTTTTGGTGTTTTAATTGTAATGGACAGCTTTCATTTATAGTAAATAAGTTAAGAAACACAAAGGCTTAGTCTTCTGCAGTTACCATTCCATGCTGGTTTGTCAAATGTGTTAATCAAAAATATTTACTATTTTAGCAGAGTGCACACTTGCAAACATATATTAAAAGTACTGCAAGGTTTTAATGTTTTAGCAGTTCATTGCTACTGAAGTTGGAAGGGGAAATACACAGAAATGAAAATGCTTCCTGAATAGTAGTAATCTTTGTTAAAAGTAAAGGTGTATGTGTGACATTGCAGTATTAAATATGTAATGTACAAGTCAAGGTAGAGTCAAATACCATGCCATTAGAGTGCAATAGCTTACCCTGTTCAACTGTGATAATAATATGTGTAAAACTAAACACTGTACATCTTGTGAAAATAAAAGTTAAACTGTTATACTAGAATTCATTTAGACTCTCTTCTGTGTTTCCGGCAAGTATGTTCATAGGTTCATAGGTTTATACTAGGCTATCTGCCCTAAGGCATTTATAAGCCTAGCCCAAATTTTTGTGGCTTACGCCACCCCTTATATGAAAAAATACTGTGCCCATTAGTTTGTTGTGCCTCTGTCCAGCAGTGACACAGAGATGTATAGGGCAGAGTCTGGTTGGTAACCTTCTACAGCCTTTAACTGCCTTCAATATATGTTACTCCAAACACAAAAATAAGTGTCATCTTTGTTACTTTTGCATTTTATTCACTGTAAAAAATATGTTATGGTAAAATGTTGGTTGAGCTTACACAGAATTTAATAAAAATTGAATGCAACAGATACACAGTTTCAGTCCAGTTCTAGAATTAAATCAAAATAGCTTGAGTAAACATAAAGTCCAGACTTGATTTTTTTCACCTTAACTTTGTACGTATTTTTTATGCAGACAATCTGTCGAAAAAGTTCAATCTGTCAGCAGTTCTAGGTTTTGGACCTCGTCCATGTTTGCAGTTGTGTTGACCTTTATGTAACCATGCCTACTGGGGATAAGTAACTTTGTTCCAAGTAATTGTTACTCATGTAGTTTTTATTGTTTTGGGCACCTAGTGTTTTGATACTAAGATAAGTATGTGTGTGTGTGTGTGTGTGTGTGTGTGTGTGTGTGTGTGTGTGTGTGTGTGTGTGTGTGTGTGTTTGTGAGACAGAAACATGCTTACTTGATTTCCATGTTTCCTTATACTTATTTATGCTCAGGAAACTGATTTACAAAACGTTTGCACTAAGGGAAAATTAAATCTTGATATCAAACAAACTGTTTCTGGGAGCAAGCCATACATTGATCCCAGACTCTGTCTGGCTTAATTACAAATGTTCTTTACTGCTCTGATTTTGTACTCATATTTCAATCCTACCTTACAGACAAAGGTGATTAATGCAGACTAACACTTCTGGAAGTGCTGTGGTTGCAGGACATTAAATATATTCATAGCTTTTCTGGGATTCAGCAAGGAATGTGATGTTGTAGCTTAGAAATCTCCAGTTGCTGTATGCAGATTGTGAGAAAAAGTACACATTATATGTAGGGCTGATTGCATCATCATTATAAAGTGCTTGAAATTATACACTGTGTTAGGAAAGCAGTGTGTTATTATCAAGTTCCAACATGTGTAGTAAGTGCATGCCAGAAAACTATTGTGCAATATCAAATATAACATTATTGTAACCAGTTCTGTTTTAAAGGCATGGAAGTTCTCAATGCAAAAAGTCAGTGTTCTGACTGCACTTTTTATTTTTTGAAATAATTTCTGTTGTTGTGGCATGTTTAATGTCTATATGTAAAGGGGTCTTTACAGGAAATAAACTTATCAACAACCTGCTCAGAAGCTTGGGGAAGGGAAGACCTGATAAGTCTACAAGATCTGTATTACTTGATATCACACATTTGAGAATACATGTTTTATATTGCTGCCTCAGAATCTCTCTAGTTTCTCTTTCTTTGAGTTCTTTTATACCTGTTTTAGTATAATCCATAGGGTCTATATCAGATCATCGAAATGGCTCGTTATCGAATGCTGTAACGTCGAACTGCAAAACCCGAACCCTAACAATATCGAAACCTCAAAACAGTGAATTTTTTCCCAGGGAAAAAATTCACTGTTCTGAGAAACACACACACACCACAAGCACACTAAAAAGCAACAATCCACACACATACATTTAAAAGTTACATCTAACCCTACACTACACTGCACATACACTACTATCTATCCACTTATCTTAACCCAGACCCTAACCCTAAGGTCTGTCACTATCGCACACTCACCTCACCCGTGCCCTAACCCTAACTCACTTAACCCGCCCCTAACCCCAAATTCTCACTATTGCACACTCACCTCACCTGCGCCCTAACCCTAACTCACTTAACACACCCCTAACCCCAAATTCTGTCACAATCGCACACTTACCTGACCCGTGCCCTAACCCTAACTCACCCAACCCGCGCCCTAACCCAAATGTCTGCACAATCACACACTTAACTTAACCCAACCCATAACTTTCCACCGCATGGCTGAAAACAGTGAAGCCACAACAACGGCCAACTGAATTCTTTCCCTAGGAAAGAATTTGGTTTTGTGCAGCTTCGCTGTTTTCAGCGTTCATGATACTGGGTTCGATATTAGATAATTTGAAATTCTGCTGTTTCGATGATCTAATATAGACCCTAATCCATAGATGTTCCAGTTTGATATCTGTAAAATTATAGATTACCTTTGTTTTCATGGTTTGAAATCAGCTGCTGTCTGTGTGCCCCTATAAGCATAACATTTGTAATGATAGAAATTAAATCAGTTACATAAAACGTAATTTGATATTGTTGATCCTCGTTCAGTCATTACGCATGGGTATTGGTTCCGACCTCGGAACCGAGCCGGCCATTTTCCAAGCTCGCATCAACTTCAAACTCTCGAGCTAAACTCTTACCCACAATCCCCCTCTCCCTGTTACCTCAGATTTTGTTTGCCGCGTTGCCATTCGGTCATGTCAAGCTACTTCTCTTGAGCTAAGTACAGTTATTTGTTGTTTAATAGTCTTTCAGATTACTTTTCTGTCAGAAAAGTTTATATTTCATTGTCTCTTACCCTATCGCATCTAGCGTACATAATTTCTTCAGGTTTTTCTGCTCTTTTCATTACCACGAGGTATTCTCTCTTTACCATCATTGGTAATCCTTCCCCTTTTTTCTCATACCTTCAGGTGTTCTTTTGTACCATTGCTGGTACCTTTTTCTTTTATTTAATTTGCTGTCATGGCAGATAAGAAAGGTAGTCTGGGGTTTAAGCAGTGTTCTGATTGTGAACAGAAACTACCTACTTCTGATACACACTCTTTGTGTGTTCATTGTTTGGGGGCATCCCACTTGTCTCTTAACCCGCCCTGTGCTATTTGTGAGAACTTTTTGAATAGAACCTTATTGGAAAGGAAAAACAAGATGTTACTGAAGGGACTTCTTAAATCTCCCTTTTCAGAGGCTATTTCTGGGTTGGAGGCCTCAACCCCTCCTAGAGCTCATAAGAAAATCTTGGATGTTCCTACCAAGGCTAAATCTTGCCTTCATCCCTGGCTGGGGACTCCCGCCAACCAAAACCTAAAAAGGCTAAAGTTTCAGCTCCTGAGCTCACTCAGTCAACCCCAGTGCTTTCGGTGCCTAGACCTTCGGCTCCATTAGTGATCTTGGCTCCGTCTTCTCCTGCTGCCTTTAGTATATTGGCACTGAGGGGCTCCTCGGTTCAGACTATTACCACTGTATCGGCACCGACCATTCAGTCGGCGCAGACCTTGACCACGTCTGCTCCGAGATCTTCCTCAGAACCGACGCCTTTATTGTTGACTCCAGTTTTGTCGGTTCCAGCTTTGGTACCGACAACCACTTTGGCACTGATCCCTATCTCAGTGCAGACCATGTCCTTGGCACCGATGACTTCTTCGGTGCAGACATCTGTAGTCCAGTCTCTCTTGGCACCATTGTCCTCGGTGTGGATGGGTGAGATGGGCACTGAGTTTGCCTCTTCTGTGGACAGGCCTGTTTCTCCCTTAGTCTCTGTGAGGTCCACTAGAAGCCTTTCCGAACATGTGTTACGTCTTGTGGATCAGGTGCTCTTGGCCAGAGGTATCCCACCCCTCAGGAACTATCCTTCCTTGGGAGGTGATCACCCATCTCCAAAGACCCCTTCTTATTCTCCTCCTTCATTGCCTTTGAAGTCCATGGATATAGCACAGTCTTCCCCTTCTGCGGTCCCCTTTATGGATCTCACTAAGGAACCGCATTTGCCTTTGTGGCAGAAAAGTTTTGCTACGACCCAGGATTGTGACACACATAGTTTGCTGCTCCACAGCCATCCAGGGACTCCGGGTCGGCAGGCTGAGCCACTTAGGGGAGGGGTGACCCCTGTCCTGGACATGCACTCCTCTTCAGGTGGACCACCCTTCCAACTGATGGAGAATGCTTTCACTGCTGCTGGCGATACTGGACTGTCTATACCTCTGCCCTCCTCTGGTACACTGGTTTCACAAGTCTCACCTAGCGGACACCGGGTGCAAGGGCCTCAGGACATATTCCCACAGGAATCCCCTTTTCCGCTGTCTTCTCCAGCTTCTCCCACTGAGGAGGTACACCAAAAGAGTTTGTGTAAGAGGAAGCACATGGACTCCACAGAGGAGTCCCTCACTGAAGACCCTCTGAGGTATCCTTTGGTGATATCCTCGAAATCCTGAAACAGAGAGGTGACTGGCAGTCCTCTAATCTGACCTCTGAGGAATCTGTGTTCCTGCAGGCCTTTCGTGCTCGGCCCCCTACCTCCTGGGTTACTCCACCTGCCGATGAACTTGTCCGGCTTATCGTACAGCGTGTTTGGAATGCTCCTGATACCGTCAAAGCTATTCCCCGGAAGCCAGATAAGATTTTGTCCCCTCATGCTTTGGATCCCTATTGGTCCAAAGGTCTTCCTGTGGATGCTTTGGTGGTGGCGGCCGCAACAAAAAAGGATCTGGCAGAAGAAGAAAGCCAGACTGTCCATCCGCCTAACAAAGAGTCCCAGGCCCTGGACAGGATAGGGAAGTGCACCTTTGCTTCAGCGACCTTTACTATCAGGTCCCTGAATTATATGGCACACTTTACCAAGCTTCAAAGGGATCTGATTTCTGAGCTCTCTGAAACCTTGGCTGGTGCCGTGTCTGATGAGGTCCGTGACAAAGTGGCCTCCCAGCTGGCCACCATTGAATCAATATCTAACTCCCCTATGCTACTGATATCTCATGCATCAGAAGGAGCAGCTAGAGCAGCGGGTTCAGCTGCGGTCTTGAGACGACACGCCTGGATGAGCTTGTGCAATTTCACGGAACCCTTTAAGGCTTCCTTTCTTAATGCTCCCATTGTGGCGTCCTCGTTGTTTGGGCCCAAAGTTAAAAGCACACTGGCCAGATGTGAATAGGATGGCAAGACCCTTTCTGCCATAGGTGTCCGTTATTTTTCCCTTCAATGTGCTTTCTATCGAAACCAAGAGTGGGAAGATATGGTTCAAGAAATCTCAGGGCCCTTTCCGTGACACACAGGCTGAGTTCTCCCCCTAGAGGCAGAGGGGGAAACTCACAGGGAAGATGCTCCTTTTGGGGCAGAGGGGGTCCACATAACCAGGGTTCCAGGGATTCTTTCCCTGGTCAATCCTGCCAGCACTCCTGAAGAGCGGCCCAACTCCTTTCCTCTGGAGGTGGTTGGGAGACGTTTCTCCTTGTACCCTTCTGCCTGGCTAACCATTACCACCGATTCTTGGGTATGAAGGATTATAACCAGAGGTTATCATATCCCCTTCGATCTTTGTCCTACCCCTTCAAAAAACCTTCCCAACATTCCACCCAGTCAAAGGGAAGAAGCAGCCCTAGACATAGAAAAGCTGCTAAGAAAAAGAGTCATCCAAATAGTCCCTCCAGACCAGATAGGCTCTGGATTCTACACAAGACTATTTTTGGTGCCAAAGAAAACCGTGGACTGGAGACCAATTTTGGATCTCAGTGTATTGAACAAGTTTGTGAGAGTACAAAAATTCCGGATGGTCATAATACAGTCTATCCTCCCACTTTTGGAAAAAGATGATTGGATGTGCTCGATAGATCTTCAAGATGCGTACTACCACATAAAAGTGGACAGGCCATCAAGAAGATTCCTGCACTTCCATGCAGGATCCAGTCACTACCAGTTCAGAGTACTGCCCTTTGGACTCTCTACAGCCCCCAGAGTGTTCACAGAGTGCATGGCAGTTGTCACAGCTCACTTATGACTTCAAGGATTCCAGGTGTTTCCATACCTAGACGACTGGCTCATTTCCACCCCCACCAGACATCTACTGGAAAAAGTCCTGGCATACTCTCTCCTTGCTGCTCAAAAGCTAGGCATAACCATAAACTGGCAAAAATCCAATCTCACCCCATCTCAGTCGACAGAATTCATAGGGGTTATCTTGGACACAAAGAACTGCAGAGCTGCTATTCCAGAGCACAGAATTCTAAGGATAAAGCAACAACTGATTCCAATCCTTTCAAGGGAGAAATCCATGGCTCACTCAGTTCTACAACTGCTGGGTTCCATGGCATCCTCCATCACCATTGTTCCCCTGGCCAGGTTTCACATGAAGCTTCTACAATGGCTACTGCTTACCCAATGGTATCCTTTTCAGCATCCGCTTTCAGCCATGATTTGAGTAACCCACAGGTGCAAACAGGGTTTAAATTGGTGTATGACACACAATCTGTCACAATGGTCTTGCCCCTTCTCCCCCAGCAACCCAAGGCCCAGTGACCACGGATGCCTCCCTGATGGGTGGTGGGGACTATGTCAGGGACAGACAGTCCAAGGCACTTGGTCCGAACTGGAGGCCCATCTGCATATAAACGTTCTAGAGCTGAGGGCGGTGCTTCTGGCATTGCAAGCATTCCATCCCCTGCTGCCGTCTGGGACAATTGCGATTCAATCAGACAACATAGCAGTGGTCTGGTACATCAACAAGCAAGGTGGAACCAAATCTTACCCCCTTTGTCGAGAGGCCATGAGGATATGGCAATGGGCGATGGCTACCAACCGTTTACTTCTAGCAACGCACATTCCCGGGAGTTCCAACGTGATAGCAGACAGACTCAGCAGGTGCATCCTTCAACCTCATGAGTGGTCCCTGAATCCCTTGATAGCGGCGGAAATCTTCCACCGCTGAGGCCATCCTTGCTGCAACCTCTTTGCATCCCCGACCAGCTACAAATGCAGCAATTACTTTGCCCTGTTTCCCCCTCCGGGACAGTCACCCAGGGATGCTCTAGTCCACAATTGGCCCTTGGGTCTTCTTTATGCATTTCCACCCTTTCCCTTCATTCCCCAGTTTCTGAAAAAAGCCCGTCATTTGAAGAGCAAGGTGATCCTCATAGTACCATATTGGCCTCGACAGATTTGGTTCCCCTTCCTTTGGCCTCACCTATTAGATCGACCATGGATTCTCCATCCAACCCCAGAGTTGATCTCACATCCACAGAACCTGATTCATCCCAACTTGAACATCCTGAAGCTCACGGCTTGGCTACTCCAATTCCCTTGATTGCCAGGTAGAATGATCTTTCTTTACCAGTACGTCATATTCTCATTGCATCTCATTAGCCTTCCACTAGAACTACTTATCTGAGCAAGTGGAAAAGATTTACCTGTTGGCTGAAAGATAAACAAGTAGATCCCTTCTCAGCACCAGTGTCAATAATATTAGACTATCTGGCCGACCTTTTTCAATCGGGTCTTTCGGCCTCTACCATTAGAGTTCATTTGGCTGCAATTTCTAATTTTCCTGAGGGTGTCCAAGATTCCTCTCTTATGTCCCACAAATTGTGCAAGACCTTCATAAAAGGTGTAAATCATCTCAAGCCCCCTTTTAGAGAACCTATTCAACCATGGGATTTATCATTAGTTCTACATGCTCTGACAATGCCACCTTTTGAACCTTCCCCTTCTTGCAACCTCAAGTATTTGTCATGGAAAACCTGGTTTTTGGTCACCATTACTTCTGCCAGACGTATTTCTGAACTTCAAGCTTTATGTATCAAGAGTCCATACTTGATTTTTCATAGAGATATAGTGTCTCTGAGAACTAATCCATTTTTTCTGCCTAAAGTGATCTCTGAAATGTCCATTAATCAAGCCATTGAATTGCCAGTTTTCTTTCCCAATCTTTCAAACAGAGGAGAGTATTGGCTACATACCCTAGCTATCCACAGGCAAATTTGTTTTTACTTAAACAGGACTAGGCCCTTTCGTAAATCTGACCAGTTATTTTTGGCTTTTTCTGAACCTAGATTAGGATCTGCTGTTGCTAAGGTCACATTAGCTAGATGGTTGAAATGAAGGACTGTGTGACCTGTATTTACACACAATGTAATATCTCGTTGCCTACTAGCATGAAAGCTCATTCAACAAGGTCGGTGGCAACATCTGCTGCCTTCCATGCCAGAGCTTCCTTACATGACATCTGTGCAGCTGCAACTTGGGCTATGCTTCATACCTTCATCAATCATTACAAATTGGACTTGGCCTCCAGGGGAAGAGCATCTTTCGGTTCTATGGTGCTCAGGAATGTCCTTCCATGAGAGCCTCCCAGGAATAGAGGTAGCTGGGGACTCTGTCCCATGCGTAAGGAATGAACGAGGATTAACGATATCAGATAAAGAAGTTATGTCTTACCATAACATTCCATCTGTATTGTTGATCATTATGACCCTCCCTCCTTCTCCCTCCTGTGGCTTCTAATGGATCTCACGATCCGCTTCTCTTACGTCATTTGATCAGAGGTAGCCTCTACCTTCTTTGACTTGCAAACTCAATCTGAGGTAATAGGGAGAGGGGGATTGTGGGTAAGAGTTTAGCTCGAGAGTTTGAAGCTGATGCAAACTTGGAAAATGGCTGGCTCGGTTCCGAGGTTGGAACCGATACCCATGCGTAATGACTGAATGAGGATCAACAATACAGATGGAATGTTATGGTAAGACATCACTTCTTTTTACTACACTACAGTCTTCATTTTTTTTTTCTTTGCCATCTGCCAGTTAACCCTTTTTAGATATATTTGTCTTTCTATGTTAGCTGTTAAAAAACACAAAAAGAGGAATCTAACAAAGCTAGACTTTTCACTGTGTGATACCTTAAACCTCTTGTATCAGAGGCAATGTGGGATATATGCAAATTACCCTTTAAGGATATCAGGCATTTCTGCTAAATGGCAATTCAGAATGTCCAAGACTTTTTTTTTAACATTTTAGAGTGTTTATAGACAATTTCAGACAAATAAAGCCAAACTCCTCTAGCTGTGGATATGCATGTTTCTGCCTTCTTAAGCACAGCTTAAGAGGAATGTTTGACTTTTGGAAACACAGGGTTGCCGTACCCAACAGATATCCATGGGTGCCTACAAAATATCCCAACTAACAAACTAAAATGAGTAAAAAGATCACACAAAAAACAATTAGTTAAAAAACAAAAAAGAAAAATCTAACAAAACTAGACTTTACACTGTGTGATAACTTAAACCTCTTGTTTCGGTGGCAACATGGGATATATGCAAATTACCCATTAAGGATATCAGGTGTTTCAGCTAAATGGCAATTCAATCTGAATGTCCAAGACTTTTTCTTTTAGTTTTACTTTTAAGTCTATTTATGGATAACATTCCTCTTATGCTGTGCTGATGAAGCCATAAGAAGACAAAAACATGCATGTCCACGGCTAGAGGGGTTTGGCTTTATTGGCCTGAAATTGTCCATAAATAGACTTGAAAGTAAAAGAAAGTCTTGGACATTTCAAATTGCTATTTAGCTAAAATACCTGATATCCTTAAAGGGTAATTTGCATGTATCCCATGTTGTCTCTGATACAAGAGGTTTAAGGTACCACACAGTGCAAAGTCTAGCTTTGTTAGATTTTTCTTTTTGTGTTTTTTAGCCAGTTGGCTTTTCTGTGGGACCTTTTTACTCATTGTTTTAGTTTCTATGTTAACAGTGGAATTTTTCCGTGGTACAGAACCCTCCTGTGAACTTTTTGTTTTTCCTGAACTGTATGTTTATGATGACTGGACTATTACTGTACCATCATCTCCATCTTATGCTTTGTTTGTTCTAGATTTACTTTTTTTTTTCTTTTTAACTTCCAGCCTAAGGGTAATTATTGAACAAACCGCAGCAGTTCAAAGGGGCAGAGGAGGACACATCTGCAGTTAAGACCTGACAAAACAAAATAAAAAAAGGACTTGCTCTTTTTTTGTTAAGGTGGTGAAGCACTAAGAACAGTTTGCTTTGGTTTGCCATTTTCATTAATAATATAAATATTACAATACTATAGGCATTGCCTTTTAGGCTATCTTTTTGAAAATGGGTTTTGGTAGCTTCTAATACATACCAAGAAGAGATAGACTGTTGTCCTATCCAAACTTTAGTTATTATAACCCCTACACATGTAATTTACTTGTCTGAATATATCTCAATAGATTTATGACCAGATATCAGGGAAAAAACACTGTGCTATTTATAAAGGTACCGGCTATCCCACCAGGGGTGGGAGGATGGCATAATAGTTAAGGTGTTTACCTTGCAGACACAAGGTGCAGGGTTTGATTTTCACATGGAATAATTGGCCGAGCTTAAAATGACCTACAAGGGCAGTTAGTCTAGCATTAACCTATGAACATTTACAATGCACATGCTTTTCAGTTGTTCAACATTTCCAGTAATTTAAGCTCCAAACATATGTTAAGAATTAAAAGATAACTTGAAATCCTGACAGTGCAATCTCCCACTAAACTTGTTGCATTTCTGACACTTTTATTACAGCTGTATAGAAAAGTTATTCACATCTGTAGGGTTACCCTGTCCATGGTAGCCTCACTGTATTCAAATTAGCTGCACCCTATTCCACGTAGTCCCACAAGTTGCATTGCTACATGCAGCATCCCTTTTAATTTGAAGTCATCAGTTGCCACTCATTGCAACAGCCTTTTCTCTCAGTACTCTTAGCTAACAGTTTCCCACTGGCCAAAATGCTTAAGAAAATTAGTTATAATCAAGTATGGGATTATATTAATACATCTGATTTGTTATCTGACAAAAAAGTGAGGGTTTAGGCCCAAGTATTGCACAGTAATAGCACTTCACATCTTAACAAACAAAATCTCTAACAATATGAAGCAGACTATAGTTACTGGTGTGATTTTTCTTCATAGGTTCATAGGTGTTTACTAGGCTAACGACCACAAGGGCCTTTTTAAGCCTAGCCATGCATCTCAAATCTCTGACAAGTTCTGATACCCTTGATAAGTGTAAGCATGGCCCTGGGAGATGAACCATTTACAGTTTCCCTGTGTCCATTA
The DNA here is from genome assembly GCF_019279795.1 of Protopterus annectens. Classification (NCBI taxonomy): domain Eukaryota; kingdom Metazoa; phylum Chordata; order Ceratodontiformes; family Protopteridae; genus Protopterus; species Protopterus annectens. Next base: position 1,572,899,869 of record NC_056726.1, read on the forward strand.
GAGACATAGGTGCCAAACCAGGGATGAATTTCTGGTTTCCCATCCAATTGTCCAAGTTGCACTTGAATTAGGTTAAGGAGGAACTCTGCATCACATGGATGGGGAGTCTGTTCCATAGACAGGGTAGTTTCTGGGATATATACCTATCTCTCCAGTAGGACCTATTTATGTCACAGGCAAGGTTTAAATCTCTAGAATGGGTAATTCTGGTGCTGTTTGTTTTGTGGATATGCAAGGGGGTCCAGCAGAGTGGGGTCTGACAGTGCCCTGTATGCCAGGCATAGATCCTCCCTCAAAAGCTTGTATGAGACAGAATACAGGGATAGGGCCTTGCGATGGTCTGCATAGGACATTTTACTTATGCCCTGTATTCTTTTAGTGAGGAACCTCTGTGGACATTCCAGTTGTTGGATATGCTTGGTTAGGTATATACCAAAGGGGACATTGTGCTCGGTGATAGGTTTGATGAATGCCGAATACAGTGGAAACATAACTTCCTTGGACTTAGATGCTATACCTTTGTTTTTAAGTTGTGCAACATAGAATGATTTCCTCACCACTGTAGACATGTGAATGTCAAAGGCTAGATTACTATCTGTGTGTCCCTAAGTCCCTGTCTTCTGGGTTAACTTTAAGGGGTGTGTTGTCAATATGATAGTTACCAGGTTTGGATGACTTCCCCAAACATACTACTATTATGCATTTCTTAGCATTTAGTTTTAGTCCATGACTCTGACACAAGTTGTTTGCCTGTGTTCTTGATCTCAAAAAGCCCTTGTGATTGATGACTATCAACTATTTGGTCATATATTACATAAAATAGATTTCTCTGACAAAGATATCCCATAGTTTGAAAGCTTTTTGTCCAACAGAGCCTTTACAATATGTGTCAAAAATGACAAGTAATATCTAGAAGGGTACTGCTGAATGATATAGTAACTGGAATTTCTGTTACTTTTCCTATTCACAAATTGCTTCTCATTCAGTTTATACGACATCATTTGTATCCTTTTTTGCAGACAACATTGCTGTTATAAACTCAAAGATGACCACTACCAAATTATAAACCTCTCCCAGGCAAGATGTGTGCTTTGTGTGGATTTGGATGACTGCTAACAAATTAACAATAAATATTCAAAAATCCAACATAATGATGTTTATTAATCACGATTTATCTCAGACCTCACAAGTCTATGTCCATTCCCCTCATTACAGTCTAAAAGTATCTTGGGATACTATTAGATCAAACCATAACTTAAAAAATGCAAAGAAGCACAGCTAAAAGTTTCATACGATTTAATCTTTTATCCACATAAACTAGAAAATCAATTGCCATTAATGTTTTGTTGTTAAGGTTTTAATATAAATTCTGATTTACTGCATTAAACTCACTTAGAAATATCAACCTTCTACAGAGAGCAGAGATAAAAAAATTCTAAGATTTATTCACTTGTCAGACCACACAACAGCAACAGTTTAACCATCCATAATGCTAAGTAACTGCCTGTCAAAGTTAGAGCAATGTTTCTGCTGAATACATTAATACAGACTTCCCTTCCCTCAGCCTCTCCGATATTTGAAGTTATTTAACCTGGTCACTATTTTTCCTTCTATCAAAGTTTTCAGCTTTTTTTGATTTTCTGCAGTTGCTGCCATTGCACCTGTCGTAGCTGTACTCAGTTTTGTCCCATATGTCTTCAGGTTTCAGCTGCGTTCCCCTATCATTTGCTGAGGTTCTTGTTCAGTCTTGTAATGCCACATTGTCTGCATACAGCAACTTTGTTGATTTGCCTACTCTGAACTGTTTGCTGATGTAGTCCGTCATTAGTATGAAGTGCAGTGGACTTGGACCTGAACCCTGATGCACACCCACTCCCACTGGGAATCTCTGTGTGACTCTGAACACTGTTCATACTTCTGTCATTGGGTCCTTGTATGTAGCCTGCACTAAGTCTACAAATGTTAATGGGACTTTGAACAATTGCAGGAATGCCCTAGTTAGTTTTCTTGTAGCCTAGGCTACTCATATCCTTTCTTCAGGTCTAGGAATTCTCAGCTGAACACTTTTCTCATCTCAATTTTTTCAGCTGTCTGTCTCACTGCAAACATTGGTTCGGCTATGTTGCATTCTGATCTGAATCTAAAGTGCTCATCTTTATTTTTTCTGTCTTTGTCTTGCAAAAAGATTTTTTTATGCCATCTGCTAAGAAGCTGGTAGAGTCCCTATGATGTCTTGTTCTTTGCAATTGCAACTTCTCCCTTAGCCTCTTTGTTAGCCAACCAGTATTCCTTCCTAGCCTGGTCCATGTTTTCTGTCTCACACTTTTTCCTGTATACTTTCTTTCTTTTGAAAACTTCCTGGACTTGTGCATTCTACCACCACCACCAGCTTTCATTGCAAACCTTATTTCCTTATCTGTTTTGGACTTGTATCTGTTCTATAGTCCTCATGCTTGTTGGTTTGAGGAGCTGCCATTCTTCTTTAACTCCACCTACTTCTTCTTTTTCTTGCGGTGCTAGAGCCCTGTGTGTTTCCATGACCTCTTGTGCTTTCTCTCCAGTTAACTTCCAGGTCTTCAGCGGAGTCTCTGTTGACCTTAGAGCCTTCTCTGGCCACTGCTTGCAACTGATTGTGGCAACCAGTGGTTTATGAATGATTGTTCCATTGGGGATGACTTTGCAATTGTTGATTCTACCTCAGTGCCCTTTTCTTACTAGCAGTAAGTCTGCCTGAGTTGCATGTTGGCCACTTTTGTATGTGATCTTGTGACCGTCTGTCTTGCTGAACCATGTGTTGATCACCATCAAGCCATTTGTCAGACAGAAGTCTAGAATGACCTCTCCTCTTTTATTTCTGTTGTAGTCTACACATCCTGTTCTGTCTGTTCCAGTATGTGCATTTAGGTCCCCCCTTATCAGCACTAACTCATATTGTCTTGCTTTATCATTAAGTCTTGCAGCTGCCAGAATGCACTCCTTTCCTCACAATGAGGCTGCCTCTAATTCTGATGACATCCCTAACTATTTTCTGAAGCCTGTTCCTCATCACAATTCCCACACCATTTCTAGTGATCCAGACTCTGGATCTGCTAAGCTGCATCCTCTCAATGAACCTATATCGAGTGTAGCAATCCTTAGCTCATGCTTGCCAAGTGATTGATTTTACATTCAGCTTGCACAGGGCTATCCCAGGTAGACCAAGCTAGGCAATTGGGCCCAGTGCTGCTGGGCTTTATGGGAGACACTCACTCTAGCCACTATGGGCACATAGTCCCTTTCCACCATTAGCACAGTGGTGTAGGTCCTTAACCCACTTATCACCAGAAAATACACAATCCCCATTCTTGGGGAAATTAGTCACTGTGATATAATCACCTAGAGCCACGTTTTACACCATTAAGTAGCTAGCCCTGACATACTGATTCGTTTTCTCTTATCTAAAGGATTCTATATGCAACAATTAATGCCCAAAAGCAGTTGGTCTATACAACTCTTCCCCTGATGAACATCATCTAGATTACGTACTGCTGCCCATAACTTTTAAGGAGAAAACACCCAGCATGTTTTTGGGAGGTGGGAGGAACTCCACACGCAGAGAGAACATGCAAATTCCACACAGACATTGGTTGGAGGTCAAGATCAAACCTTGTACCTTGCGCATTGAACGCCAAAGTCCTTAACCATTATGCCAACCTCCTATGTCCTTCACGACCAGTTATTTCCTGTTACTTATTGGTCTGCCTGCCAAGAATGTGAAAGTGAAGGACTGCTGTTTGTTTAATTTTGTTTTTCTTTTTTGTGGATTAAGTTTGTTGACTTTTGTATGAATTAATTATTAAGAATATGTTGGCTGGTTTACAGTTTAGATTGGTTGCTTTGGGTCTGGGGGCTAGTTTACAGATGTTGACATCTTTTTTCTTCCATCCCTGCAGCTGACTATCAGCTGCTACCAGCTCTTCTACTCATTCACTAGGTCTACAAGACCCATCTTAGCCTCTCCAAGGCTCTACTCAACCCACATTTGGGGCTGGTGAGTAGATCAAAGACACTATTGCAGAATCATACTGCTGCCAGGGAATGAACCCTAACCCCCACACACATACACACACACACACACACTAACCTGCAGCAGGCTTACAAGCTCTGCAGTTGCTGCCTTCAGGAAATGCATGCACACAGCCATACATGTGCAACCTTCCGACCAGCTACAGAATGGAGCTTGCCAAGAGAGCCTAGGCTGCCTCCCTTCAGGATGGGTGATCCAATGTCAGCCACTCACTCCCAGTCAACCAACGTGGCTACTTCAGCACCTAAAGCATTAGTTGAACATCTCTATCTATCTATGTATCTAAATAGTTATTTATAGATATATATACAGCTCTCTGTCTCTCTCTCTCTCTCTCTATATATATATATATATATATGTATAATATATCTATATCCGTATCTATATTTATATCTATATCTATATCTACTCCTCCCAGTCCCTTCTCATCCGCTTGTTCTACTGTTTTACAGAGAGAGCATTTGGGAAGGCCAACCACATTAGTTTCTTAATCTTGAATTATCTTCTGTTTCCTCCCTCTCCGCTAAACAAAAACAAATATACACTTTATTCAGCTACTTTTACTGTAATTGTTTTCTTCCTATGTTATTACCTTATTTTGCTTGCTGCTTGCTTTTAAGTGTGCAAGTGCTTTTATTCTGCTGCATGTATTGCTGCTTGTTAGTAGCCTGATTAAATTTATCTGTTATTCTAAGCTTCTTAGTTTTGGTTTTAGCACTTGGGCTTCAGGCCAGTTATTTTACATTTAAGAAGATTTTTGTGGTCTACACTCTTGTGGACAAACCCTTATCAAAACCTTCTCTCCATAAGTCCCCCCAAGTATTCAGAACACTATGTCTGGACAATTCCCATCAGTTTCTCCTGCCAGCCTGGTCAACATGGGCATACTGAGATAGTATAGCAACTTCCTCATGTTCACTGACAGCCCTCTTCTCCTAGCACTTAAGAAATGCATCTACATCAGTAATCTGGAATCCATGCTGTTTTGTGCCACAGTCAGTACTCCTGACAAAGAGGAGATTGCCAGCACAAACACCACACCACCCACATCACATATCCGCCTATGCAGAGGTCCTCAATAAAACTTAGCTAAACAGCAAAGACCTCCAAAACACACTCACAAACATTCCACACACAACACCAAAGACATCACACACAGCAGACAACACACCAGTGTCTCACAAACACAGCCCATAAACCATAACAATAAACCAACACAGCCCATAAGGCATAAAAATAAACCAAACATACTAGTCATTGGCGACTCACTTGTGAGATACTCCAATGCCTCCTCACTAGGCTTGACAAGGAGAAGGTCACAATCTTTTGTCTGTCAGGTGCCAGAATCTGCCACATCATACATGCACCTAAGTATCTCCACAGCAAGTACAAGTTTGACTCTGTCATTGTCCATGTTGGTGTGAATGACTTGAGATGTACCTCTCTAGGCTATATGAAGAGAGACATGATTGAGCTCTTAGAGTATGTGTCCTAGGCAGGTATGACCCTAGCCCTAAGCAGCATCCTACCTTCACCAAGAACAACACCACAATACCAACAAAATATAATTGACTTCAACAATTGGCTTAGTTTCTGGTGTCATTCCAAGGGGATCCAGTATCTGTCTGGCTGGGAAGACAAGGTTGACAGACCTCAATGCTTTGCCAGAGATGGCCTCCACATGTCACCCCTGAGATTCTGGAGTATGGCAAAGCTCTTGCCTCCCTCATTGTGCCTTTTTTAGGCAGTGTCCCAAAGACAAATCTTCCACCATAAAAGATCTGTCAAAAAGCAAATGGAAGATCATGCTGCTTAACGCTAGGAGCCTTAACCTGAAAATGCACTCACTGGAGGCTCTCCTCACACTGGAAGATACCGACATCTGTGCAGTCACAGAAACTTGGTTCAAGGCTGTGGAGAGCACCCCTGCCTTACCAGACTAGACCTCATTCCACACATTCTGACCCAAAATGAGGTTGGGAAGACTAAAAGTGGTGGAGTTTCTATCTTCATTAAAGACAAGCACACCTCCAGACTGGTTTGCCAGCATGACACAGTATAACTACTCCAGGTGAAACTAACAGTTGGCAAGACACCCATCCAAGTTATAGCCAGTTATAGACCCACCTGCATGACTCAAGACACCCACTCCTCCTACCTGGACTTACTTGACTCTATCAAGGCACCCCCTAACACACTGATGCTTGGTGACTTCAACTACCCCACCATAGACTGGGCGAACTATTCCTTCACTAATGCACTCACCCAAAGATTCCTTGACTTCATCAGTTCTAATGCACTAGACCAGCTTGTCTCATCCCCCACAAGGGAAGATAACATTCTGGACTTGGTTCTCACCAACATGGGTGACCGCTGCAACACTCCCATAGTAAGTCCTTCCCTGTTGAGATCAGATCATCAGTCTGTCTCATTCAAAGTTTCTGTCCCATCCAACCCCCCCCCCCCCAACCATAACTAGGCTAAAAAACTTCTCAAAAGCTGACTACAACCTCCTAAGGGAGGGTATCAGTAGCTTTACACCACCGCCCCCTCAGAGGATGCAGCCAACTATGCTGAACAGTGCACCAATGCAGTATACAAGCACCTGTACAACTGCATGGACCCAGCCATACCCAACAGAACTAAAACCTGCTCATCAAGGAAACACAAACCTGTCTGGAGGACATCCTCCATCAAGCTCTCTCCACCCAAGATTGTGCTAGACAGTCAAGAGGAGAAGGTTAACACCCACACTACACCTCAAGCAACACATAGCCCTTCTAAACTCACACCAACACCCACACATAGCAACACTAAATCCACATATGCAGAGGCCCTTAACTGTAACCTGCACAAGCAACAAGGACCTCTGAAGCTGAAACGCAAACAAACACCAATCACAACCAAAGTATCACATAGCTCACAACACCAGTGTGCCACCCAGCAACAGCCCCTAAGGCAAGACAACGTAACTAACACTTTAGTCATAGGTGACTCTATAGTCAGGCACACTGATGTCCCACTCACCAGGCTGAACAAGGAGAAAATTACAGTGAGCTACCTGACGGGTGCCAGGATCTGCCACATAACTCATGCACTCAAGTCACTCCACAAGTACAAATATGACTCTGTCATTGTCCATGTTGGAGTGAATGACTTGAGACGTACCTCCCTGGACTACATGAAAAAAGACATGGAAGAGCTTTCAGATCATGTGGCCCAGGCAGGTATGACCCTAGCCCTGAGTAGCATCCTGCCTTCGCCCAGAATGTTACCACAATATAAGGACAAAATGATTAACTTCAACAATTGGCTAAGCTTCTGGTGTCATTCAAAGGGGATCCAGTATCTGTCTGCTTGGGACAACATGATTGACAGACCATGATGCTTTGCCAGAGATGGTCTGCACCTGTCTCCCCTGGGATTCAGGTTACTGGCAAAGGCTCTTGCCACCCCTATAGTGCCTTTTTTAGGCAAAGGTCAAAGGACAAAACCACCACCGTAACAGGTACAAGCATGCAAAATCTGAAGGTAATGCTACTCAATGCTAGAAGTCTAAACCTCAAAATGCACTCTCTCGAGACACTCCTAAAAATGGAGAACATCGATATCTGTGCAGTAACTGAGACCTGGTTTAAGGCTCCAGAGAGCACCACTGCAATACCAGGCGACAACTCTTACCGCACTTTTCTGCCACCAAACCAGGATCGAAACACTAAAGGTGGAGGAGTGTCCATATTCACCAAGGATATTCACACCACCAGGTTAGTTGCCCAACACAATGCGTCTGAAATTCTCCAGGTGCAACTAACACTAGGTAAGACTGCAATCCAAATTGTAGCTTGCTACAGATCCCCTCCCCCCCCATGCCCCAAGAGTCTCACTACACATTTCTAAACATACTGGAAAATATTAATTTACAACCAAATACCCTAATACTGGGTGAGTTCAACTACCCTGCCATTAACTGGGAAAACTACTCATGTACCAACACCTTTGCCCAATGGTTCTTGGAATTCATAAATTCCAATGCCCTGGATCAACTAATCCATAGTCCCACCAGGGGCTCCAATATCCTAGACATGGTCATTACCAACATGGGAAATTGATTCTCCACACCTATGGTCACCTCCTCGTTGATCAGGTCAGACCATAAGCTAATCACCCTTAACATCCACATCTCACCCCCACCTCCCAGTAAGGAAACTTCCATAAAAAACTTCTCCAAAGCCAACTTCATGCTACTCAAGTCAGAAATTACAAACTTCATGACACCCATGCAGACGGGAACTGAAAGTTCGACTGCTGAGTCCTACACTAAGGCACTGTATGAGCACATCCACTCATGCATGAATCGTGCCATCCCAAATAGAACCAAGATGTTCTCCTCCAAATAAAAGGAAGCCAATCTGGTGGTCCCCTGCCATAAACAAACTTTACAACAAAAGGAAGAATCTGTTGCAGAAAAGAGGAAAATCCCAGGATGCAAAAAAACCCCTTACCAGCCTCACTAAGAAGCTGAGATCCCTCATAAAGTCCTCCAAAGCTAGTTACGAAAATAAAATTGCCAAAGATTCCAAAGACAACCACAAGGCATTCTATAACTATGTCAAAAATCTAAATGGCAATGCTTAGATCTGCTCTGAGCTACAACAGAATGGCATTAAATATACTGATCCCAAGGATATTGCCAATATCCTGGAAGATCGATTCAGTGCCATCTTCACTCTTCTCTCACCCCCTATAGGGCCCATCTCAATACTGGAAGATTGCCAAATTCCGGTAATAACGGCCACACAGGTAAAAAATGCACTCTCCAAATCTAAGAATACAGCATCCATGGGACTAGATGACATCCCAGGCTGTGTACTACATGAACTACAAAATGAACTGGCACCTCACTTAAGTGTCATGCTTAATCACACCCTCACCTCAGGCTTCATGCCCACTGAGAGGCACACAACTACAGTTATCCCATTCCACAAGGGGGGGAATCCACCTTGGATCCCAGGAACTACAGCCTCATCAGTCTGACGAGCCTGATCTGCAAGGCCATGGAACGTATTATCATGGAACTTATAAACAAAGACATTGGCACCCTTAAAACACTGGACCCCACCCAGTTTGGGTTCATGAAGGGCCAATCTTGTCTCCTGAACCTGATTGACTTCTTCTAATCAGTTTCCAGAGCCGTGGACGAGGGTAAGACAGTCCACACAGGCCTATCTGGACCAGGCCAAGGCCTTTGACACCATCCTCCACTCTGGAATCATAGATAAACTTACTAAGCTGGGCATTAATCCCTACATCACTCGATGGGTACCAACTGGCTTACTGACAGAACCCACACTGTAAAAGTAGCTGACTCCAAATCCAGCTCCAGACAAGTGACAAGTGGAGCACCTCAGGGTTCAGTCCTGGGACCTCTCTTGTTTGGCATCTACTTCTCTGAAGTACAGGCCAACACTAAGGGACTGTGGCTAACAAAGTTTGCAGATGACTGCAAACTGGGAGCCATTATTGAATCCCCAAATGATGTCGATACTCTACAAAAGGGCCTTACAGAAACAGATGCTTGGTGCCAGAGCCATGGGCTCAAGCTCAATGCCAAGAAATGTATAGTTATCCACTTTGGGAAAAAACATGTACCCATGAATTACCACATAGGTGGCAGTACACTAAACACCAAAAGTGTGATAAGAGACTTAGGGACGCAGGTGGGCAGTGGTCTCATCTTCAATAACCACATCGCCACAACAGTCAGGAAATCCTTCTATGTGGCACACCTCATCACTAAGGGCTTTTCATCCAGAAAAAAGGAGGTCATTGTCCCACTGAGCTCATCTCTCATTAGACCCATTATAGAATACAATGCCCCATTTGGTATGTACCTCTCAAGACATCTGCAACAACTGGAAAGGCCACAGAAATACCTCACTAAAAGAATCACAGGCCTAAAGCAGATGCCCTATGCTGACCGCCTTAAAAAACTCCAGCTATACTTTGTCGCATATCGTCTACTCCGAGTCGATCTCTGCTTAACATACAAGGCCATGTCAAACCCAGAGCTGTTGGACATGCTACACTTAAAGAAATCCCAATCCCTCAGAGCCACATGCTCCAGGGATCTAAACCTTGTCATCACAATAAACAAAACATGCTGGAGGGATAAGTTCCTGACCCAGAGACTTCCCAGACTCTGGAATAAACTGCCCATACATGTCAAGCAGAGCACCTTTTTGGCCCTCTTCAAAAGGAACCTTGATGATTGGATGGGAGAAAGGAAATTCACCCCAGGGATCACGTCAGTTGCCCTGCTAGACAGGGGTCCAGGGAAGTAAATAGTGTGGGAAGAAATAGCCAGGGAAGTGTTATGGCTAGGCTTGTATAGGCCCTAGGGCCGATAGCCTAGTACCAACCTATGAAACTATGAACAGGCTTTACAACAAAAGGAAAAAACTGTTGTCCAAGGGTAAAAAGGAACCAGTTCCAAATTGGAAAAACTCCCTTCTTAGCCTCAACAGGCAAATTAGATCACTAGTAAAAACCACCAAAGCCAATTATGAATCTAAACTAACCTCCAAAACAAAGGGAAACCACAAAACCTTCTTCAGTTACTTCAGAAACCTCCATGGCAAAGCCCAGGTTTGTTCCAAATTAGTACTTAACAGTACCACTTACACTGATTCTGTTGACTTAGCCAACCTACTAGCAGATAAGTTCAGTGCAAACTTCACTCCCTGCCCCCCCAAAGGCCCATTCAACATCCCAATACTTGTCCCGCACTTTGCATCTCCATAGATCAAGTGTTAAAGGCCCTATCCTAGGCAACAAACACAGCTTCCATGGGACATGATAGTATCCCAGGCCATATTCTGCACCATCTCCAGCAAGAGCTAGCTTCACCATTGAGCACCCTATCCAACCACAGCCTAAGTACAGGCTTCATTCCAGCAGAGTGGAGAACTGCCATTGGCATACCCTTGCACAAAGGTGTTGCCACTACTGACCCTAGAAACTATCACCCATTAGCTTGACAAGTCTGATCTGTACAGCCAAGGAGTATATTATTATGAATCTCATAAACAAAGACATAGGCAATCTCCAAGCACTTGACGCCACCCAGTTCAGATTCATGAATGGCAGATCTTGCCTGTTGAATCTGGTTGACATCTTTGAGACTGTCACCAATGCCCTGGATGAGGGAAAGTCAGTACATACAGCTTACTTTGACTTGGCCAAAGCCTTTGACACAATCCCCCACTCGGGCATCATTGAAAAGCCAACACAACTTGGTGTAAATCCCTCTCTCATCAGGTGGGTGGCCAGCTGGCTCACCAACAGGACCCACAAGGTCAAAATAGGCACCTCCACCTCTGACACGACCTGTCACTAATGGTGTTCCCCAAGGATCTGTCCTGGTACCCCTGTTGTTTGGCATCTACTTCTCAGAGGTCCAGGCAAAGACAAAAGGCCTGTGCCTGACAAAGTTTGTTGTGGCTGACAAAGTTTGCGGATGACTGTAAGTTGGGTGCTATCATTGACTCCCCAAATGATGATAACATACTGCAAGAAGGTCTCACAGCAACAAATGACTGGTAGCAAAGTCATGGCCTTAAGTTAAATGCAAAAAAATGCATTATCATACCATTCAGCAAAAACACGACCCCTGCTGATTACCATATCAATGGCAACCCCCCTAAGCACACAATCTGTGGTGAGAGACCTGGATACAGAGGTTGACAACAATCTCACATTCGACCATCATGTAGTGGCAGTGGTCAGAAAAGCCTTTTACTTGACTCATCTCATAAGTAAAGGGATTCCATCCAGAAAAAATGAGGTTATTAACTCTCTGTATTCCTCCCTCATTAGGACAAAAATTGAGTATAATGCCCCATTTGGTTTGTACCTCTCCAAACACCTGCACCAACTGGAAAGGCCACAGAAATACCTCACAAAGAGAATGCATGGCCTCCAACACCTGTCCCATGCGGACAGGCTCAAATCTTTATCACTCTACTCAGTATCATACAGATTGCTTAGAGGTGATCTGTGTCTCATCTACAATGCAATCTTGGACCCTGCCCTACTAGAGATACTCCATATCTGTAAGTCTAACTCCTCATGCATTACCCCCTCAAAAGGCCTGAATTTAATATGTTACATCAACAAAACCTGCTGGAGAGACAGGTTTGTCTCCTAGAGGCTGCACCATCTCCGGAATAGACTTCCCATACATGTCAAACAGAGTACCTTACTGACCCTTTTCAAGCACAACCTTGATGAGTGGATGGGAAGCCACAAATTTGTCCCAGGGGTTCTACCCGTGTCCCTCACTGACAGAGGTGACAGGTGGTGACTGAGTTTTTTTTTGGGGGGGGGATAAACTCTTGGATAGGGTTGTAAGGGCTGCAAGGCCATTAGCCTAGTAACCTCCTATGATCCTATGCTCCTATATATATATATATATATATATATATATATATATATATATATATATATATATATATATACATACACGCACACGCACACACACACACACACACACACACACACACACACACACACACACACACACACACACACACACACACACACACACACACACACACACACACAGCCAGTACCACAAAACTCCCTTACTGCACACACAAATAAAAAGAACTTCTAGAAATAGTTACTGGTATGCAAGCCTCTCACTATACTGGTTGACTGACACCTTATGAATGTTAACGAGTAATCCCTAGTTCAAGGAGTCCTGTCAAACATCTAATTTTTCCACTATCTAGAGGCCCTCTTGCCTTGCTTACAAGCATTATTTTATTTATTTATTTGTTTATTTTATTTTACATTTGTTGATTGGGATAGTCCGACTGGATACTTCTCCATTTTTAGTGTAGGCTCTGGGAGAAAAGCTCCATACGTACATACAGAAGAACTGTTACATTAAACAAGTTAAAGCACTGTCACAGATACAATACATGGGATAAAAGTTATTCATTCTGTCATATATAAATCTGATTTGTTATAGAGTAACAATTAGGAAGCAATGTAGGGGTGGCCAAAAGACCTCTTTCGCATATGTTTATATTGCCAGAGTTAGTCAGGATTAGAGCAAGGACATAGCCATTGCCTTTTAAAGTACTGTTTTATATATTTTTTTAATTGGGTTAGAATAGCTTCTGAATGAAGTAAGCTCAGCAGGAAGTGAGTTCCATATTTTGCCAATAGAGTTGGCATATAGAGAGTCTCCAGATGAGTTGTTGCTTTTGAGGGTTTAGACTAGCAATTTGTTGGATGAGCAAAGGGTCTTGAGGTTGCTGTAAGGGGTGATAATTTTTGTAAGTATGGTTGTGTTTTCAGGGTGGTAGAGAATGTTATGTGCTACTATTAGCTGATTGTACTGAAGCTGAATGGGCAATTCTAGCCACCCTAGATTCTTTAGAAATTTCCCTGTTGGTTTCCTTACTACTCTCACCTGTTAAGACTTGTTTGAGCTCTATACTCTTTACAAAATGATACAACTATAGATATGGCAGAAATATGGCATTTTTATTATTAAGGCAGCTTTGTACATAATTCTGCCTAATTGTTACTGTAGAATATAACAGATCCAACAGTAGTCCCTGTGAAGATAGGTGAAGGCTGCCAGCCTATCCAGATAGAATTTTGTAGATAATTCTGTCATTTGTAAATATTAATATAAGCCACAGGCTTGTTCTCTTAAATTGAAGGAAATGCTGTTAAATGTGGAACTGCAAAAATGTAGCAACAGTGCAGTCTGCTGTAGGAAGGCTGATGAGGCAAGCATTGTGTGATTGTTTGATGTCAAAACTCAGAGCCCAGATGTCTAGATGAAGGAATTCTTACTATTGTTTTGAGGCCAGAGTTAATGGCTAGAATTTACATGTATATTTTTTTTATGCCCTGGCTTCCTGACCAGCTGCAAGATAAAAAGGGCTATTAACCTCTGAGTTTCTGTTAGCCTGGGAAAACAGAGAATTGTTAAGAATGATGTCATGTGAAGCAGCACTGTGTTATCAATTTAAATCGAGAGAGAATCAGAGAGCAATTTGCATTTTGTCTTGAGAACATCCAACTCACCAGTATCTGCCTGTGTTCTGTATGCAAGTAGGATCTTAGGCTTCAGTGTCTCATTTAGAAATAGCTAGGAAATAGGAAGATTTTGACCAGAAATATATATATGTGAGTCAGCCAACACGGTCCAGGCAAAAAAGAAACCAAAAAAATAAGAGCAACTGGTTTATTAAGATAAAAGGTTAGCGCTTTCACGGGGTTAACAGTTGTTCAGACCAAATACAAAATGTACATTAAAACCGCATATTTAAAATCCAGCATAACCAATCAGTAGAAACAATAAAAAAACAAACCAATCAGATAAAAGACCTCATCTTAATCACCACCTACTTAATAAAACAGGTTTAAGAGAAGCCCCACTGATAAGTCCTGGAAATTCACGAGCTCTCATGGAAATAATCCATTTCAGTTCACACATTTCAACAGTATTATTAAAATCAACTCTTCTAATATTAGGGTGCAGCAACTGTAAAACCCTAAACTTAAAAGAGCTATGTCCTGGAAATAACAAAGCATGGTTAGCTAAGGCATTTGATGAAACTTGATTGAGTATGTTTCCTAAATGTTCAAGAATCCTTTCCCTAAGTTGACGTGTGGTCTTACCAATATAGACACCATTGCAAGAGCTGCATGTGGCAAGATATATCAGGTTGCTAATCCTGCATGTTGCCACAAATCTGGGTGAAAAAACACGTTCTGTGACTGGATGTATAAAACAAGGGTCAGGAGAAATAGATGAACATGCCTTACAGTTATAACAAGGAAGGGTACCCACCTTCCATGTAGGTGTAGATGGTAAAGATCTGGGCCCATAACATAAGAGTCTCTTAAGCGACATATTATTCCTAAAAATAAAAGAAGGATGTTCCCCCACAACATGTCTTACCTTGTCATCAGCAAAGGACAGGCCAATTCTTTCTAATAATGTCACAGTAATGTCGAATATTACTGGAATACCTAAATAACATCTTGTGAGAGGAATTCACATTAGCATGTTATCCTCTATTGGAAATAGTTTTGGTGAAACAGTAACCCCATGAAAACGCTAATCTTTTATCTTAATAAACCAGTTGCTCTTATTTTTTTCGTATCTGCCTGGACCATGTTGGCTGACTCACATATATATTTCTGGTCATATTCATTTTTTTGTTTGTGAGTCTCCTTCAGCAGTTTGCATAACTTGCTTTTCTCCTCTAAATAGGAAGATTAGACAGTTGTTTTCTGTATTGATGTCAGAACTATTCTACTGTATTATTTTATGCATTTTCCTGTGTCTGAACTCTTGACTAGCACTGTGTAGTAAGAAGAATTGTCTTGTGTTTTTATTATTTATTATTAAATATTTTTAAACTTTTCAACTGCGGCTATTTTGTGTAGAGATAATTTAAGCTCCAGAGTAGATTGCATGTATAAAGTGATACTGTCCAAGTCACTCCAATAAGCTTTGCTGTTCAGTCACACTTACCATTTGGATAATAATATTGCACAGTAATAATTGGACACCCTTTAGTAAGGGGCTTTTAGTAGCTGATAGATATTAGTGGGTGGTGGCAGTTGGTACTACCTTTTAGACTGGGCAGAAGGGGGGCACAGCTGGAGAATCTGTGCTAGCCTTCCCCAGGAGCATCTGTGTGTTTGTATATAACTCATATCTCAAAGTGTGTGTGTGTGTGTGTGTGTGTGTGTGTGTGTGTGTGTGTGTGTGTGTGTGTGTGTGTGTGTGTGTGTGTGTGTGTGAGCTACTCAGGCAGGGACAAGAAGCACTGCTTGGAGGGTGCTAGAGGTTTTAGCTTGCCCACTAGGCTGATATCTGGACCATATACCTGTGTCAGTAGGGAGTGCTATTTGGGATCTGGAGAGAAAGGAAGAAACCAGTCCCAGACTGACTGTGCTCTCTGTGTGCTCTTAAGGTAAGTTGTACTTTAACTGTGTGTGTATTTGTTATCCTCTCCTATGTGGACGCCCCTCACTGGTGTTAGTGGTGAGGATTGAGGCTCCTTGATTGCTGGGCCAGTGCACGGGTGTCATATTAATTGTCTGGCAGTGGTGGGATATCCACACCACATATTAATTGGTTGGCACATATCAATTGGCTTGTAGTGGTGTGGATAGTGAATTCCTGTAGCTTGTGTACAGTGATCACTGAAGGTGTTTTTGTACTCTAAATCAGTCACGCAGTGAATACTCAGATCACAATTGTTTTATTTCTTTTGTTAGCTTAGTTAGTCAGGGAGAGAAGACAAGCATGTCAGCAGAGGAGTACAGAAAGCTGACAAGGAGCCAGTTGGCTGAGATGTGCCAGGCTAAAGGACTGGTGCAGGGAAACCTGACTAAGGCACACATAATGGCAGCTTTGGTCCCAGCTGCATCAGAAAACAGCAACCAGGAGGATGATCAGACTGGCCATGGAGATGTACAACACTCAGGGAATGTACAGCTCAACCTTTGTACAGAGGACTTAAAAATCCAGCTGAAGCTAAAGAGACTTGAGTTGGAGGCCAGGCATTTGGAAATGGAAGCTGTGGAAAAGGAGCGGCAGAGGCAGCATGAAAAGGAGATGCTGACTCTTCACCAGAGTCATGGGGGTAACGGGAAAGGGAGTAACTGGACCCCAGAAGCACAAACGGTCAGTAAATTTCTTCTGCAGTTTAAAGAGGGGGATCATTTTGATAGTTTCATTCATATGTTTGAGAGGGTATGTAAACAGTATGATGTTGGCCGAAGGCTCTGGGTACGACTCCTGACCCCCTTACTCCATAATAAAGCTGTAAATGTGTTGTCTAAACTTGCTGATTGTGAGTATTTTGATTATACTGCTGTTAAGAACTGTTTGTTAGAACTTTTTAAGCTAACACCTGAAATGTATAGGAAAAGGTTTTGTGACATAGACGCAAGGCAAATGAATATGTGTGTGGATATGTTGCTGAACTGAGCACTTATTTTCATGGGTGGGTGAGTGGATGTCAGGTCACCACTTTTGAAGGGCTGGCAGACCTTTTGGTGAGGGAACAAGCCCTTAGCACTTTGCCTGAGGACATGAGGATCTGGTTAGCTGATGGACAATGTGTTCTTCAGATGAGTTGGGGAGGAAGGGAGACCTCCTAGCAAGCAGGGCATGCCTGCACAGGAAAGGGACCCGCAGTACTGCTCATGGGTCTAAAGGAACCCATGGTGGGCAGCCCAGACTGCCTCAACAGAATCTGATAATAGCAGGGGAAGCCACTAGTCCAGGTAAATGTCCAGGACCTAGGGTTAAATGTTTTGAATGCAACCAGTGGGGCCATGTGGCATACAGATATCCACAGAGGCAAGGTGGGGAACAAAAGATGAGGGAATCAGTAAGTGGGAAGACAAAATGTTAATAGTAGGTTGTCTTGAGACAACAGAGGTATCGAACTACGATCCTGCAGATGTCCGGATAGGGAAGGATTTGGATGAGGCAGTACCATGTGCTAATGCTGTTACATGCAGTCAGGCTTTGAGACAAGCATGTGGGTCTGGTAGCCTGAGGGAGACCCAGAAAGACCGCATACTTGCAGCCAGGACTGGTGAGTTGGTTACTTCAGGGAGGAAGCTACGCTGTAGTAGTGAGATTGAGGGAGAGCCACAGCTCCTTGTGGGTACTGATGTTCCCTTGGACAGAGTGACTGCAAGGGTAGAGGTGAGTATTAGTACCCAGGCTGACAGTGAGGCATCACTGTCAAAGGATGCCAGACTTCCTGTGGAAGGGGAGCTGGGAAGGGTTACAAAGAGAGAGTTGAGACAGGCTCAGCTTTCAGACCCTACATTGCAAGGCCTGAGGCAGGTAGCTAGTGTGGGACCTGATTCTCAAGGGAAGGGGGAATCTGTATACTGGGACAAAGGGTTATGTATAGAGAGTGGAGCCTTGATGGAGGGATAGAAGGTGAGAGGGTACAGCAGTTGGTAGTGACTAGAGCCTAACATCTGGTGCTTCTAGCCATAGCCCACAATATTCCCTTTGCAGGTCATATGGGCATAAAACATGCAAAGAGACATATTATGCAGAACTTCTACTGGCCTGGAATTTCCAGAGATCTAACAGGGTACTGCAGGACCTGTGAGCTATGGATATTGTGGTTCCTCTGAGTACCCCAAGTTCCACAGGGAAAAAGTATATCCTAGTGGTAGTAGATTATGCTACAAGATACCCTGAGGCAGTGGCTTTCACCTCCAATGAGGCAGAAAAGGTTGCAAATGCTTCTTTAGGGATTTTCAGCAGGGTAGGTTTCCCAAAGGAAATACTGACTGACAGAGGTGCCAATTTCATGTCAGACCTGCTGGCTTGTCTGTGGAAGTACTGTAGGATGAAGCACATGAAGATCACCCCCTACTATCCCCAGACTAATGGAGAGGTTAAACTCTACACTCAAGTCCATACTACAGGCATTTGCAGACCAGTTTAAGAGGGAGTGGAACAAATATTTGCCCCATCTGTTGTTTGCTTACAGAGAGGTTCCCCAGGAATCCACAGGTTTTTCAACCTTTGAATTGTATGGGCATAGTGTGAGGGGACCTCTAGATTTAATTTGTGATAAGTGGGAAGGTGAGTGTGAATCTTACAAGGAGTCTGTTGTGGCATATTTCCTAAACCTCCAGACAAGGCTCAGGGAACTCATGGGCTTGGCCCAGGAGAACCTGGCAGAAGCCCAACAGAAAAAAATTTATGGTATGACAGGAATGCTCAAGGTAGAGAGTATGCTGTATGGCAGCAGGTAATGGTTCTCATTCCTGTCAGATACACCAAGCTGTAAGCAGCTTGGGAGGGACCCTACAAGGTGGTAAGGAATGCAAGTGATGTTAACTACATGGTAGAATTGCTAGGCAGGAGGCAGGAGCACAAATTGTACCATGTTAACATGATGAAACCTTACCATGATAGGGAGACCCTTGTGTTGAGTGTTTGTAGTGGCTTGCAGGAGGAGTCTGAGGGAGATCTGGTGACTGATCTCCTCAATGAGGCTCGGATTGATACCTCAGTGGAATGGGTAGCAATGTCCCAGCAGCTATCTCCTACCCAGGTTCAGGAAATCTGAGCAGTGTTACAGGAGTTTGGGGACATATTCACTGGGAAACCAGGGTGCACCCACCTGCTGCAGCACCAGGTGGATACAGGACCCCAAGGCCTATTAGGCAGGCCCCTTACAGGATGCCTGAGAGAATCAAACAGAATCTGAGGGAGGAGATACAGGAGATGTTGGAACTAGGGGCAATTCAAGAGTCCAACAGTCCCTGGGCCTCCAAAGTAGTGCTGGTGCCAAAGAAGGATGGCAGCACCAGGTTCTGTGTGGAATACAGGAAAAACTCATTACAGCCGAGTAACGTCTCCAGGCGTTTCTGCAGTTACAGCCTACTGCGCCTCTAGGCGTCAAATATTGCCTGTTCATATTTGCATTAATAATTCTAAAACCATGCTACATACAGGGTGTCAGAATATTTTATCTTGAAGCATGCATGATGACAAACACAATTGTATTGATATATGACCTCTGTCAATTAGTATTTGTTAGAATTGTAAGGTGATAACTTCATTTTTTAAAGGCTGAAGCCACACCCACTTGGAGTTAAAGGTACACACTTAAAAGAGCTCTACTGGAGGGAATAGTCACACAGAGTCGGATGCTTACCCCATGCCTAGGACAGATGAGGCCCTAGAGCAGCTGGGTTGGGTTTAGTATCTTATAACCGTTGATCTTACCAAGGGTTACTGGCAGGTGCCCTTGACTCCCTGTGCTAAAGAGAGGTCAGCCTTTGTGACTCCTTTTGTCTTGTATGAGTTCACAAAGATGCCCTTTGGGATGGAAAATGTCCCAGCGACTTTCCAGAGGCTGGCAGATCACATCCTAGCAAAAGCAGGAGGGTTTGCCCTTGCTTATCTAGATGATATTGCCAACTACAGCCATTCCTGGCAAGAGCACCTTCAACATGTCAGGGAGGTGGTGGGCAGAATACAGAGGGCAGGGTTGACCATTAAGTCCTAACTGGGACATAGAGTGTGGAGTGGTAAGATCAGGCCAAAACCTGTCAAAGTAGAAGCCATTCAGGCATGGCCTGAACCTGTTACCAAAAAGCAGGTAAGGGCATTCTTAGGGACAGCAGGGTACTACAGAAAGTTTGTCCCCAGTTATAGTACCATAGCTGCTCCCCTCACAGACCTGACAAGGAAAAACAGGCCAGATAAGGTAGTGTGGACCCCAGCATGTGAGCAGGCATACCAGAAGATTAAAGAAGCTTTGGGAGGACCCCCTGTGCTAGCCAGTCCAGATTACAGCAAATAATTTGTTGTGCTGCTGGATGCTTTGAACCATGGGGTGGGGGCTGTACTTAGCCAGATTTCTTCAGAGGGAGATGAGCACCCAGTGGCTTATCTCAGTAATAGGCCCCAAGCCAGGGAGGAATGCTTTGCAGCAGTAGAAAAGGAATGCCTTGCCATAGTGTGGGCACTGCAGAAACTTCAGCCTTATCTGTATGGAAGAACATTCACTGTAGTGACAGAGCACAATCCCCTAACATGGTTACACAGAGCCAGCCAGCAAAATTCCAAGCTGCTAAGATGGAACCTAGGGCTGCAAGGATATGATATGTCAGTGTAGCACCAGAGTGGGATTAGCAATTACAACGCAAATGGGCTCTCAAGACAGGGAATGGGGTAAGGTATACTCAGATAGACCTAACCCTCTCATGCAACGTTTCTCAAGGGTCACTTGAAAAACTACTTGAGTTCTCCAGGGGGGGGAGATATGCGACGATAGGTGAAGGCTGCCAGCCTAGCCAGATAGAACTTTGTAGAGAATTCTGTCATTTGTAAATATTAATATAAGCCACAGGCTTGTTCTCTTACGTGGAATAAAATGCTGTTAAATGTGGAACTTCAAAAATGTATCAGCAGTACACTCTGCTGTAGGAAGGCTGATAACTCAAGCATTGTGTAATTGTTTGATATCAAAACTCGGAGCCGAGATGTCTAAATGAAGGGCTTCTTCCTATTGTTTTGAGGGCAGAATTAATGGCTAGAATTTACATGTAGAATTTCTTTTATTGCTTCTTCTTCCTGGCCAGCTGCAAGATCAAAAGGGATATTAACCTCTGAGTTTCTGTTTGCCTGGAAAAACAGAAAATTGTTAAGAATGATGTAATGTGAAGTAGCACTGTGTTATCAATTTAAAGAGAGAGAATCAGAGAGCATTTGCATTTTGTCTTGAGAACATCCAGCTCACCAGTATCTGCCTGTGTTCTGTATGCAAGTAGGATCTTAGACTTCAGTGTCTTGTTTAGAAATAGCTAGGAAATAGGAAGATTGTACAGTTGTTTTCTGTATTGAAGTCAAAACTATTCTACTGTATTATTTTATGGATTTTCCTGTGTCTGAACTCTTGACTAGCACTATGTAGTAAGAAGTAATGTCTTGTGTTTTTATTATTTATTATTAAATATTTTTAAACCTTTCAACTGTGGCTGTTTTGTGTAGAGATAATTTAAGATCTAGAGTACATTGCATGTATATAGTGATACTGTCCAAGTCACTCCAATAAGCTTTGCTGTTCAGTCACACTTACCATTTGGATAATAATATTGCACAGTAATAATTGGACACCCTGTAGTAAGGGGCATTTTAGTAGCTGATAGATATTAGTGGGTGGCGGCAGCTGGTACTACATTTTAGACTAGGCAGAACGGGGGCACAGCTGGAGAATCTGTGCCAGCCTTCCCCAGGAGTGTCTGTGTGTTTGTATATAACTCTTATCTCAAAGTGTGTGTGTGTGTCAGCTACTTGGGCAGGGACATGAAGCACTGGTTGGACAGAGAGGGTGCTAGAGGTTTTAGCTTGCCCACTAGGCTGATATCTGGACCTTATACCTGTGCCAGTAGGGAGTGTTATTGGGGATCTGGAGAGAAAGGTAGAAACCAGCCCCAGACTGACTGTGGTCTCTGTATGCTCTTAAGGGAAATTGTACTTTACTGTGTGTTTATTTGTTATCCTCCCCTATGTGGATGCCCCTCACTGGTGTTAGTGGTGAGGATTGAGGCTTCTTGATTGCTGGGCTAATGCAAGGGTGTCACATATTAATTGTTTTGCAGTGGTGGGATATCTACACCACATATTAATTGGTTGGCACACACTAATTGGCTTGTAGTGGTGCTGATAGTGAATTCCTGTAGCTTGTGTACAGTGATCACTGAAGGTGCTTTTGTACTTTAAATCAGCCATGCAGTAAATATTCAGAGTTCAGATCGCAATTAATTTATTTCGTTTGTTAGCTTAGTCAGTGAGAGCAGGCAAGCATGTCAGCAGAGAAATTCAGAAAGCTGACAAGGAGTCAGTTGGCTGAGATGTGCCAGGCTCAGGGACTGGTGCAGGGAAACCTGACTAAGGCACACACGATGGCAGCTTTGGTCACAGTTGCATCAGAAAACAGCAACCAGGAGGATGATCAGACTGGTCGTAGAGATGTACAATACTTAGGGAATGGACAGCTGAACCTTTGTGCAGAGGACTTAAAAATCTATCTGAAGCTAAAGAGACTTGAGTTGGAGGCCAGGCGTTTGGAAATGGAAGCTGTGGAGAAGGAGTGGCAGAGGCAGCATGAAAAGGAGATGCTGACTCTTCACCAGAGTCATGGAGGTAACAGGGAAGGGAGTAACTGGACCCCAGAAGCACAAACTGTCAGTAAATTTCTTCTGCAATTTGCAGAGGGGGATAATTTTGATAGTTTCATTCATATGTTTGAGAGGGTATGTAAACAGTATGATGTTGACCAAAGGCTGTGGGTACAGTTCCTGACCCCCTTACTCCATGGTAAAGCTGTAACTGTGTTGTCTAAACTTGTTGATTGTGAATATTTTGATTATACTGCTGTTAAGAACTGTTTGTTAGAACTTTTTAAGCTAACACCTCAAATGTATAGGAAACAGTTTTGTGAGCATAGAAGCAAGGCAGATGAAAGTATGTATGAATATGTTGCTGAACTGAGCACTTATTTTCATAGGTGGGTGAATGGATGTCAGGTCAACACTTTTGAAGGGCTGGCAGATATTTTGGCAAGGAAACAAGCCCTTAGCACTTTGCCCGAGGACATGAGGATTTGATTAGCTGATAGACAATGTGCTACTTCAGATGAGTTGGGGAAGAAGGGAGACCTATACCTAGCAAGCAGGGCATCCCTGCACAGGAAAGGGACCCCCAGTACTGCTCATGGGTCTAAAGGAACCCATGGTGGGCAGCCCAGACTGCCCCAACAGAATCTGCCAGTAGCAGGGGAAGCCACTAGCCCAGGTACATGTCCAGGACCTAGGGTTAAATGTTTTGAATGCAACCCAGTGTTTCCTGGAGTTCATTAATTCCAATGCCCTGGACCAGCTCGTTCTTACCCCCACTAGAGGTAGCAACATCCTTGACCTGGTCATTACTGACATGGGTGACCGTTGCTCTTCACCAGTAGTCAGCTCCTCCTTGGTTAGATCTGACCATAAACTAATCACCTTGGAAATCCACCCCCCCCCCCCCCAGCAAAGGTAACCACCATGAAAAACTTCTCCAAAGCTAACTTTGGGATCCTAAAAACAGAGGTGGCTAACTTCACGGCACCCATGCAAATGGAGAATAGTTGCATGACTGCAGAATCATGCACCAATGCACTGTACGAACATGTGCACAAATGCATGGAACTTGCCATACCCTATAGAACCAAGACACTCTCCTCCAAAAAAAGGAAGCCAATCTGGTGGTCCCCTGTCATAAACAAACTCTACAACAGAAGGAGGAAACTGAAGTGGAATAAGGTGAAGTCCGAAGACTGGAAAAACTCCCTTATCCGCCTCAACAAAAAGTTGAGATCCCTCATCAAATCTTCTAAAGCTAGGTATGAAAACATAATTGCAGCAGACAGTAAAGACAACCACAAGGCCTTCTATAGTTATGTAAAGAATCTCCACGGCAATAGCCAGATTTTCTCTGAGCTACTGCACAATGGTGCCTCCTGTACTTAGCCAACAGATATTGCCAGTATACTGGCCGACAGATTCAGTGCCTACTTTACCCCCCCAAAGGACCAATCACAATACGAGTAGATTGCCAGGCACCCAGTATTACTGCTGCACAGGTTAAAACAGCACTGTCCAAGGCCAATAATACAGCTTCTATGGGACCTGACAATATCCCTGGTTGTGTTCTACATGAACTACAGAGTGAACTGGCACCTCACCTGTGTGCTCTGTTCAAGCACAGCCTCACCTCAGGCTTTGTCCCTGCTGAATGGAACACTGCTACAGTTATCCCTCTCCACAAAGGAGGAATGACTACAGACCCTGGGAACTATTGGCCCATTAGCCTGATGAGCCTGATATGCAAAGCTATGGAACACACCATCATGGACCTAATAAACAAGGATATAGGCAATTTCCAAACTCTGGATCCTACACAGTTTGGTTTTGTGAAGGATAGATCATGCCTGCTCAACTTGGTCGACTTCTTTGAGTCAGTCACCAAAGTTGTGGATGAAGGCAAGGTGGTTCATACAGCCTACCTTGAACTGGCCAAGGCTTTTGATACCATACCCCACTCAGGAATCATAGAAAAAAAATCACAAGCTTGGCATCAACCCCTATATCAGTAGGTGGGTTCCAAACTGGCTCACAAGTAGAACCCACAGTGTAAAAGTAGCTGACTCCAAGTCAGACTGCTGACCAGTCACAAGTGGAATCCTACAGGATTTGGTCCTGGGTCCTCTCCTGTTTGGTATCTACTTCTCTGAAGTCCAGGCCAACACGAAGGGACTCTGGCTGACAAAGTTTGCAGATGATTGCAAGTTGGGAGTTATTATTAACTCCCCAAGTGATGTTGACATCCTACAGAATGGCCTCACTGTGACCAACAACTGGTGTCAGAACCTTGGCCTTAAGCTCAATGCCAAAAGATGTGTCATCACCCCTTTCGGAAAAACCTGGTTTCCATGAATTACCACATTGATGGTAGTCCACTAAGCACAGAAGATGTTATAAGAGAGCTGGGAACACAGGTTGACAGCAACCTCTCTTTTGATCACCACATTGCCACTGTGGTCAGAAAGTCCTTCTATGTGGCACATCTCATTACTAAGGGTTTTGCATCCAGGAAGAAAGAGGTCATTGCCTCCCTCTACTCTTTCCTCATTAGGCCAATCATCGAGTACAATGCCCCATTTGGCATGTACCTCACTAGACACCTGCAACAACTGGAGAGGCCACAAAAGTACATCGCAAAGAGGATCCTAGGCCTTAAACACTTGTCCTGTATGGACAGACTCAAAAAACTCCAACTATTCTCTGTCGCATATCGCCTACTTAGAGGTGATCTCTGATTGACTTACAAAGCCATGTCATACCCAGCTCTGTTAGAAATGCGACATCTAAAGAAATCCCAATCCCTCAGCACCACACGCTCCAGAGACCTCAACCTCATTACCACAGTTAACAGAACCTGCTGGAGGGACAGGTTCATAACCCAGAGACTGCCAATGCTATGGAACAGACTTCCCATACATGTCATGCAGAGCACCTCGCTGACCCTCTTCAAGAGAAATCTTGATGAGTGGATGGGAAACAGATAATTCACCCTGGGGATAACACCAGTGGCTCTACTTGACAGAGGCACTGGGAACTAAGGTTGTGTGGCACTATGCCAGGGTAATCCTATGATTAGGCTTGTAAAGGCCACATGGCTATTAGCCTAGTACACACCTATGAACCTATGAAATGTTTAGTGGGGGGTTATGTTAGTTAGGGAATATTTACTGTCAGCCTCTATCAGAGATATGAGGACTAGACAGAGGGGTGAGTTTTTCGATTTCCCATCCAATGGTCAAGATTACATTTGAATAGGGTTAGAGATGGACTGTACTTCACGAGTGGGGAACATATTCTAGAGCATGGAGATCCTTTGGCGCAGACATATCTGTCAGACCAGCATGTTCTATTTATGTCACAAGCAAAATTTAAATTCTTGGATCTAATGTTTCTGGTGCTATTGATTTTGCAGATGTGCAAAATATCATCAGGGCTGGATCTGAGGATGCCTTATATGCCAGGTATAGATTGCCTCTCAGTAACCTATAGGAGACTAAGTATATAGATAGGGATTTAAGGTGATCTGTACAGAACAGTGGGTTAATACCCAGGATTCTCTTGGTGAGGAACCTTTGTGGACATTCCAGCAGTTGCATATGCCTGGTCAAGTACATGCTGAAGGTGGCATTGTACTCAATGATGGGTCTGACAAGGGCTGAGTAAAGAGGCACTATAACGTCCTTGGACCCGGATGTCTTACTCTTACTTATAAGATGGATGACATAGAATG
Organism: Protopterus annectens; assembly: GCF_019279795.1. NCBI lineage: Eukaryota > Metazoa > Chordata > Ceratodontiformes > Protopteridae > Protopterus > Protopterus annectens. The sequence goes on from NC_056726.1 coordinate 1,572,926,385, forward strand.
ATTTTCTTACTGCCTTGGCTATGTATTGGTCAAAGGTCTGATTATTGTCTACATATGTTCCCAGATTCTTAACTACTGGGTCAGCTCTTAAGGATGACTTATTGATAGAGAAATTAAATAACTCTTGAGAATTACATTTATTTTTTTAATGCAATTATTTTTCTCTATCATTATGGAGCCTGTTTATATCTGGTTCCACCATAGAGGTTTATTTTTGAATTGGGAATTGTATTTACTTAAGATGGCGTCAGATGCATACATGCAGTCATTCACACATGCATAGAATTAGACAGTGAAGGATTCCGCATAAGCAGTGGGGTCAATGAGTTAGAAGGGGATGTTGAATTTTGCCAGTTCATCACTCATTTTCATTAGATTAACCTTGGCATGGTCTCTGAATACCAAGGTATTGAAGGATGCTTCTAGCTTCAATCTTAAAGTGAAGGTGAGTGATTTGTGGCCCAATTTGACCAGAGAGAGAGAGAGAGAGAGAAAGAGTTACAATTAATAGTAATCAGAGCTGACCCATATTGATGACGTCCATGATTTTTATCACCCCTGCTTGGGGAGTGAACTAGGTCTAGAGTGTTTGTATTTATAAGTTTAGAAATCTCGGGGAATGCATGTTAAAGGATGTATAAGTCTCACAGTTGTAGGAGGGGTAGTTAAAGTCCCCTAGGAGAATGGTGTTTGACTTAATGCATAGGGAATCTGTACTAGTTAGGTAGAAGTTATTGACTGAGGGGGGGCATAAAGAGGGTCCTTTTCTTAGCAATAATGTGATAAGGGGTCTTGTTAAGCTAAGTTGCATGTAAAGTAATTTTTTTACAAATATGGAGCCTTTAGTGCCTTCATCTAGTGCAGTCAGCCTGAACGTGAGGTAGGCGTTAAAACCCTGCACTGATGGGGTGCTTTCAGTGGTGTTGAACCAGGCAACCATAATGATACATATATTAGTGTTTTCCAGGGTGAGGAGTGCTTGTACGAAATGGAGCTTTTTGTTAAGGTCCCTACTACTTGAGCAGTAATACCATTATGTTATCCAGATTCTGTTTTATTAAGTTGGAAGCTCTTGTGGACCAACGTTGCCTAAAAATACACTTTAAATGTGGACAAAGTTGTAGCTAACATATGAAATCCTTAGGAGGAATAGATGCTGCCATCCCTGGCAAAGCAGTTAGGACTGTTTGCCATCACCTCCCAGGATGATACTTATTTGACCCCCTTTAAATGACACCAAAAGCTAAGCCAGTTGTTGAAGTCAGTAATCTTTTGCTCATATTGCAGCATCATTCTCTGTGATGGTAAAATGCTGCTGAAGACTAGACTTATACCTACCTCAGGCACACATTCCATAAACGCCATCATGCCTACATTCATATATTCCAGGGAAGTCATTTACAACCATGTGCACTATGATAATTAGCAATTAACCTATTATAAACAATAAATAAAACATTTCTAGGTGACTGTGAATGGCACCATATAATCAGAATAAATGAGCAACAATCTGTTTAATTCTCCATGAGGGGCTGACACAGACAAACAACTGGTGTCAGTGCCATGGATTAAAGCTATATGCCAAGAAATGCATAATATGATCCTTTGGGAAGTCATCCATCCCTGGTAACTATCATAGTGACAACACATCCCTTAGAGTTGACCCAGTAGTCAGGGACTTAGGAACACACATAGATAGCTGTCTAGCCTTTGACCATCGTGTGTCTACAGTGGTAAGGAAATCATTCTGTGTTATGCAACTTATAAACAAAGGTATGGCATCTAAGCCCAAGGAAGTCATTGTTCCACTGTATTCAGCATTCATCAGACCTATCATAGACTCTTAGATTAGTACTAGGCTAACTGCCCTGGCAGGCCACTTTGAGCTTAGCCAGTTACCCCATGTGAGATCCAAACCCCACACCTTGTGTCTGAATGGCAAACACCTTAATTATTATGCCAACCTCCCATTGAATACAATGTCCCCTTGGTATATACCTAACCAGGCATATCCAACAATTGGAATGTCCCCAGAGGTTTCTCACTAAGAGACTTGTTTGTGTCCTTTCGGCTTTTCCCGGTTAGGGGTCACCACAGTGGAACTCCGGTCCGCTAATGATTGGCAGTAGAGTTTTACGTGCTGGCTTGCCGGGCCTAATGCACAACCTTCAGTGAAGAAATGCCCATTCATGCATGTCGCCACACAGAAGACGCCCTAACTGAGAATCAAACAAGCAACGTCTAACTGTGAGGTGACAACGCTACTGCAGCACCACCATCGCAGTCCTTCTCACTAAGAGACTATAGGACATAAATAAAATGTCCTATGCAGACCACCTCAAGGCCCTATCCCTGTATTCTGTCTCCTACGGGCTTTTGAGGGGAGATCTATGCCTAGCATACAGGGCATTGTCAGATCCCACTCTGATGGACCTCCTTCATATTCACAAAGCAAACACACCAGAATTACCCTTTCTAAAGACTTAAACCTTGCCTGTGATATAAATAGGACCTGCTGGAGAGATAGGTATATATCCCAGAGACTACCACGTCTATGGAACAGGCTCCCCATCCATGTACAGCAGAGTTCCTCCCTAACCCAATTCAAGTGCAACTTGGACAATTGGATGGGAAACTGGAAATTCATCTCTGGTTTGGCACCTATGTCTCTAATGGACACAAGTAACCTGTAAATGGTTTATCTCCCAGGCCCATGCTTACACTTATCAAGGGTATCAGAACTTGTCAGAGATTTGGGATGCATGGCTAGGCTTAAAACGCCCTTGCGGTTGTTAGCCTAGTAAACATCTATGAACCTATGAATATGTGTACTTGTGGTTCAAGGCCTTGAGTGCCTTTGTGATGCGGTGAATCCTGGCATCTGAGTTTCTTTCCCTTAGTATAAAGGCTACTCTGACTGCCTAAGCATGACTGGGTAGCTAACAAACTCAAACACCCCCTCAAATTATGTGAGGAAGCATGGCACCATTGGAAATGCAACCACTCCACAAATTCCCAAGCCAAATATAGCTCACTATACAGCCCAGCCAATCAGAACATTTGTAGACACCAAAACAAACAAATCTCACTTTTAGACAAACCTTAAAGATTCTGGTCAACCTGTTTACTGGTCGAAAAACATAACACAACTCCACTTCCCTGAACCCCTGTAACATCACGACATACAAACTCTCCTGCAGTGACTTCTTCAATGAGTTTGGCAAGCTGCCACACATCACCAGCACAAACATACCACCCCCACAGCCACCTTTCCTTCACTTAAAATTCATTGTTCCAGTTCAAAAAGATTAGAACTAGAGACCGAAACACAATTGGACCAAGTATAAATGGATACGCCCCAAGGCTCAGATAACCTAGCTCCTTGGTTCATTCACCTTTTTAAGGACTTCATCTCCCACTTTCTCACTCACATATACAACCTCTGCTTAACTAATACGATTAGGCCCCAAATATGGAAAACAGTAGTAGTCATTCTTATTCCAAAACTACCAAAGCTAACCTCAGCCTCACAATACTGTCCAATCTCAATACTTCCTACTTTAGGTAAAGTACTAGAAAATATTCAGGAGCACACAACTAACGATAATATAAGTTGATTTTTTGTGTACTTGCAAAACCTTCTTTGCCTAGAGGGGGGCGATTATATTGGGAAATTATTGAAGTTGGAAACTCGAATGATATTTAAATTCCAAACTTTAAGGCCCCTTGGTTTAAATCAAGAAGTAGGGATCTGAAGGGTTAATGTAAGTAGCAAGGAATTTAATGATGAGGTATTTATGCTCTTATATATTTATATAATGTTGATTTATTTATTTATAATAATAATATTGTATACAATTTTATGATATTTAAATGAATATGTTTTTTAAAAAAAGATGATTAAATGCATTGTCACTTTAATTAATTAATTAATCAATCAATCAATCAATCAATCAATTAATTAATTAATTAATTAATTAATTAATTAATACAATTGAATTATTGGATCCTGTTAAGTGGCTGTTTGCACAGTATATTAGTCAGCTGAAATTGTTGCACTGTGATCCTTGAAGGCAAACTGTCGAGGTGTCAGATCACTGTTGCTGGAATAAAAGAAAGGCGCTGGTGTAATTTTGTGTTATCTCTACTAGAAAATATTATCTACAATCAAATTTCTGCTTATTTCATCAATATCATCTTCTATCCAGGAAGCAACATGGATGCTGCACCATAAAAGCTCTCTACCCCCTCACAGATGACATCCTAAACAATATGGACAAAGGCAACCTCACAAAACCCTTTGATCTAATTGACCATAAATTACTGTTTTATAAATTAACTGAAATAGGCATTAGTGACAATTCAAGATCTTGGTTTGTAAACTTCCTCAGCAGTAGATCCTTCAAGATGAAAGAAGTAGGCGCCACCACTTTTAAAACAGCTCCTCTTTGAAAGCAGTCCCCCATGGTTCCACTTTAGCCCTTCTGTTATTTTTTATTTTTATCAACAAACTCCCATCTGCTCATCCCCAGATAACTCTAATTCTTTATACAGATGACATTGTCATCTACAGATCAAACAAATCCCACTCTGTTATACAAACTCGACTCTAAGATGACCTCCAAACACTCATCCAGTGGTTAATAGGCCAGAAGCTTATACTCAATCCTTCAGAAATAAAGGCAATGTTATTTTGAACCAAGCAAAAAATTGCCATAGCACCCAGCTTATTTGGTATTAAAGGTGTTAACAAAACTACTGTAAAAGCTACCACATCCTTCAAATATCCTGGCATTTGGCTAGACCAGTCTCTTAACTTCAACCACACATTCAAATTACTTGCAAAAAAGATGAACATATTACTGTGCTGGGCAAACAAGCTATCACCTCCTGTGTCCAAGCTATCCAGAGCTGCCATAGGCAAAGGAATACTTAGATATGGACTACCCATTATAGCTGCAGCCTGAAAGAAAAATGCCACCACCTTACAAACCATCTTCAATAAAAGCTGCCACATCATTACTAACTCCCCTAATAAAGAACATCTCTGCCTAACTCTCACAAAAGCTAAATGGCTTCCAGTACATTTGAGAGCCAGCCTCCTACTAGGGTTACTAATTCACAAAGCCTTTTTTCCTGTGACATTATCCCTTGTCATTCATAAACGTTAAACCGAAATCCCACATATAATCTCAGGGGGTATCTCTCAATCTCATCCCACCCTACTAACTCCAAAAAGTAAACTTTATTTCACTGACTGTATTTTCCATCCTAGTACATAAACTATGGGACTCCTGTCTCAATCCAAGATATCCAAAGTACAAAGCCTTCAGGCAACAGCTCAAGGAACACCTCTTCACCCCAGCAAAGTACAGCTGCACTCACATGGGTCACATTACCTGAACACTGCAGCTCTCTCACACACCCCTTTTCTCTGTTTCCCCCATCCTTATCTCATTTTGTCATCCCTTACTTACTCCCTCTCATTCACTGTACTTCCCTCTTTTGTCCTTGCATCTCTCACTTACATTTCTTCTCCTTTCTACTCCTCTTCCCTCTCTGTATACCTCTGTCACATTTTTCTTTTGTGTCCCCCCCATGCTATCCTTTTTTACAACTATTCTCACTTGCCTCTTCTACTGTCTTCATACCTCTCTATATAATGATATGCTGCTATCCCTGTAACATAAGCCGTTTCAGTCATTATGGCTACAATACCTCTCAATTGTACAGATTTTCACAGAATGTCCAGATTTTTGCCTTATATTTTTGGTCCATTTTTCATACAATTGTGGCTTTCTGGCAAATTAGTGGCAAATCATTAAAGATTGAAGTTAGAAAATAATGACAGACATTTGAGTTTTAGACTTCATACCCTTCAGAAAATTCATGTTAATGTAAAACTTCTATCAACTTTCTAAGGCAAGGATTCACAAAGCCTCCGTGTAAGAGTTATAACTCTTACACGGAGGCTGCAGTTAAACGGAGTGATGTCAGCATGCTCTGCATATTCATGAGAGCATGCTGAATTACACCTAAGTCTAACACGGTCTGTGTAAGACAGTAGGGGGCGTGTCCGTAGGCCGAGCCCTGCAAGCGGACACGCCCCCAGAAGTGTAAAAGTGCCCAAAGTAAACACCCACAACAGAGTCCACGGAAATGTGAATAAATACAACACAACACATGCCCCCACAGACTATGAACATAAAATATATAAATGAACATGTTATATATTTTTTTAAATTGTAAAAATGTTTAACCATGAGTGCGCTTGTTTGCGCTGGCGTGCCCATAGCGTAGCTACAGTTAGCAGTCAGTGGGAAAGCATATAAGAACTAAATATGCAAAGTAAGCCAAGAAGCAATAGCGTAGCGGTAGAGATGTTGGCTGAAGAGCAGGCATTCATGGTTTGAGCTCCCACAACGCTAACTTTTATTTTTAGCAAAATAAGCACGAAACAAGTCCCTGACAAACATGTACACATATAAAATCACATTTTATGTAAATTGTAATGAAATAGCCCATTTATATTGAAGAAATGTGAGGTAACAAAAGAATAAAAAATGCCAGATGTGCCCATAGCTGAGCTACAGTTTAACAAGGTGAGTGCATCTGCCCGTAGGTGAGCAGTGGTTTAACTGGTGCAAAATAAGTGCCCGTAGCTGAGCAGTGGTTTCACACACTCAAACTGTGTGTCCCTAGCTGAGCTGAGATGACTATGCATGCTGATAGCCAAATGAGGCTTAAACCAGCGCACCTCGTTTGCGCGTAGCTACGCACCGCGCCAACAAGCTAACTGACGGGCAATGTTGAGCAAGCTGTAACAAAACTGCCTTTACACAAACACACCCCCTAGCCTGTCTAGACAGTCAGAAAATATAAAAAGCAGTGGCCAGGTTTGACCCCAGGAAACCATGCACCATAGTCAAGGTACTGAACCACTAAGCTACGACAGCTGTACTCAGGTATGCAGTAGTAGCACATATATAGGAATGAATAAAAAGTGGAGCATGACAAAGCAGGTCTTGTGAAGTGGATACAATTCCAAAATGGCCAATCACGGAGAAGTGCGGGAAAAACGGCATATATAAGCCCCATAGGCGGGAATACACAGCATAAATGATTGTAGAACTGACTTGCAGCCAGAATGTCAGGTGTAGGTGAGGGTAGTTGCTTTCGAGCACAGAGGTGGGGCATTGAGGAGTCCAGATACATGGTCTGGCTCCTAGTCCACAATCATGAGGCCCAACTCATGCAGGGCTAGGTCCTGTGGGGAGCATATAGGGCTGAGGCGTGGGACCAGTTGGCTCATGATCTTACCAGTGCCACAGGGATTCCAAGGACTGGTGAGCATGTCCGTCACCACCATGCGGACCTGAAGAGACGCAAGCAGGACCAATTGAACCTTTGGATCCAGGAGGCCCGAAAATGGCCAACGCCCCACTACTGAGTAAGTTACATTTAATTATGTATGTAAGAAATTAAATTAGCTGATATTATGGAGATGTGTATTCCAATATTACTCCATTTATATTACAGCTGCAGGTGTCCGTTCTGCGAACCGATGAGCCTATGGCGATAGGCTGGTGCGGTTGCGCCACCAGGCAGGTCAGTAATCCACACCCAGTAACTGTAAAGAAATATAAAAGTATGACAGTTAGCAAAAGAATGCAGTGTAGTCACTAACTAATAAAATGTGCAAGTAACAGTGTAAAAGTGTTTGCAAGTATTGCTTGATTACAAACTGTGTTTCAGTCCGAAATCCCAACATAACAGTGAAAATGTATGAAATAAATTCTGAAATAAAGATGCCCCACCTATAATATCATAGTGCATATCATAGCCTAGAAGTAAGTACCATCCTGAATAGTAAAATGAAAACAAGTGAGAGGGTGTGAGAAAGAGTCATGAATCCACCAATAAAGTAGTAATAACCCCTGTATAAAGTATACTGCAGTCAGTACAGAATGAAATGAATGTGACAAGTAGAACCAAACTGTAAAATGTGTCCAAAGTGTTGCTGCAGCTGGAATGTGTATCCCAAAATCTGGATATGTTGCTCTCAGTCTGCAATATGCAGATAGTATGATTGTCTGAAATATCAAACATCCACAGTTGTCTATAGCTATATAA